>NC_045449.1:30779110-30862672 GCF_002776525.5 Piliocolobus tephrosceles
TCCAGCCTGGGTGACAGAGCGAGACTCCTTCAAAAAAAAAAAAAAAAAAAAAGAATGGAATTTATAAATTAGAATAAAGTTCACAGGACTAAGAGCTCAGCAGTTAATAATTCACCCTTTGATCATCTCACCCTTTGATGTCTCATTGGACATATCAAAATCCTTAGAACTTCAGCAGTAAGCTGCAACCTTCACCCTATGAGGACTTTCTTACACCTGGTCCAATTCCACATCTTTTAGTGATTTTATACCAAATTAACTTCATGTATAATGTACGATATATTAATTTCCCATTTTTCTTTACAAATCAAAGGCACCTATAATTACCACGCTAAGTTTCTGAGCAGGGTGAGGTAAACAATTGAGTCTTCTGCTTCAGCTGGATGGAGGGAACTGACGAAGGCCACGCCCACTCCCACGCTGAGAGCAGTCCTACTGCACTGTGAGGTCAACTGGGTGTTTGCGCCATCTACAGCAAAGGGAGGGATCAGGTTTTCAGCTGAACGAGAGGGGTCCCAAGGCAGAGGATCCTGAAGTTATTCCCTTGGCTTTAACTGAAAAAATACTGTCTTAAAACGCAATATGACAATGTAATAGTTCCCTTTAGAAGACTACATTACTAATTATTAAAATATTTCTAGGCTGGACATGGTGGCTCATGCCTGTAATCCTAGCAGTTTGGGAGGCTGAGGCGGGTGGACCACCTGAGGTCAGGAGTTGGAGACCAGCCTGGCCAACATGGCAAAACCCTGTTTCTACTAAAAATATAAAAATTAGCCAGGCGTGGTGGCAGGTGCCTATAATCCCAGCTACTCGGGAGACTGAGGCAGGAGAATTGCTTGAACCCAGGGGGATGGAAGTTGCAGTGAACCGAGATCGCGCCACTTCACTCCAGCCTGGGTGAAAGAGCGAAACTCCGTCACAAAAAAACAAACAAACAAATAAACACTTCTAGAGGGTCAAATGTGGTGGGTCACACCTGTAATCCCAGCACTTCGGGAGGCCAAGGCAGGAGGATTGCTTGAGCCCAGGAGTTCGAGGCTGCAGTGAGCCAGGATCATGCCACCGTACTCAAGACTGAGCCAATGAGACCCCATCACTTAAAATCAAAAAATAAAAAAATTTTAAAAGTTTGCCAACTGATATGGTTAGGCTCTCTGTCCCCACCCAAATCTCACCTTGAATTGTAATCCCCATAATCCCCGTGTCAAGGGCAGGACCAGGTGGAGGTAACTGAATCATGGGGGTGGTTCCCCCCATGCTGTTCTCATGATTGTGAGTGAGTCGCATGAGATCTGGTTTTATAAACGTCTGGCATTTCCTCTGCCTGCACTGACTGTAAGTTTCCTGAGGCCTCCCCAGCCATCTGGAACTGTGAGTCAATTAAACCTCTTTCCTTTATAAATTACCCAGTCTTCATAGCAGTTCTTCATAGCAGTATGAGAATGGGCTACTACAGCAATCCTTGGCTGAAATTAGTAAGTTATAAAACCATCACAGCATAGCAGATGCATTTTTCAAAGCGTGGTCCCAAGGAGTCCTACACGAGAATCACCTGGGCTGCCTGTTAGACTACAGAGTCCTAGACCCTACCCCAGACCTAATTAATCAGAATTTCTGGAAGTGAAGGCCTGGGAATTCATATTTCTAGCAAGTACATTTTTAGAAGGAATCTAAAAGTATTATTAAGAGTAATCTGATACTGTGGAAAAACATCAACATTATCTCCTGTGCTTTCTAGGAGGATAAATGGAAAAAGAAACTCCGTAAGTGTAATTTTTGTAAAAAAAAAAAAAAACTCATTACTTTCAAATAATACAGTAGTCATGTGGATTTAAGACACAATCTAGTACACAAACAAGTTCCACCATTTCCATTTTGGATCATCTTTGGCTGAAAGTTTACAGCAAGTACTTGAAACTCTTTTTTTTTTTTTTTTTTTTAGAGACAGAGTCTCGCTCTGTCACCCAGGCTACAGTGCAGTAGTGCAATCTTGGCTCACTGCAAGCTCCGCCTCCTGGGTTCACACCATTCTCCTGATTCAGCCTCCTGAGTAGCTGGGACTACAGGCGCTGGCCACCATGCCCGGCTAATTTTTTGTATTTTTAGTAGAGACAGGGATTCACCGTGTTAGCCAGGATGGTCTCAATCTCCTGACCTCATGATCCACCTGCCTTGGCCTCCCAAAGTGCTGGGATTACAGGTGTGAGCCACCGTGCCCGGCCATAATTTTCTACATGATTTCAATTTCTAAAAGTAAAAAATATTTTTAATAGAAGAAAATTAACACAGTTGTCAGTCTAAGCCCTCTCTCCACTTCTGGCCTGAGCCTGCCAGTGCTCTTTATATAGGAGCCAGAATAACAAGTTAATTTGGGAGAGAGAATCACCAAAGATTTATAATGATGACATGAAGTGTGTCTTCATTACAAATGTTTTGTGTTTTATAATGAAACGCAAAGATGTAAAAGATTTAGATTTTAGCTAAATTGGCAAAATTCTTCATTATAAATCTTCAAATCTGTATGTAAGTTGTATGTTGACAGTATTTTCAGATTTTAATGAGTGCTTCCTTAAAACTTAAAGCAAGTTCAGGGCCCGGCACGGTGGCTCACGCCTGTTATCCCAGCACTTTGGGAGGCCAAGGAGGGCGGATCATGAGGTCAGGAGATTGAGACCATCCTGGCTAACACGGTGAAACCCCGTCTCTACTAAAAAATACAAAAAATTTGTGGGGCATGGTGGCAGGCGCCTGTAGTCCCAGCTACTCAGGAGGCTGAGGCAGGAAAATGGCGTGAACCAGGGAGGTGGAGCTTGCAGTGAGCCGAGATCGCACCACTGTGCTCCAGCCTGGGCGACAGAGCAAGACTCTGTCTCAAAAAAAAAAAAAAAAAAAAAAAAACCAACTTAAAGCAAGTTCACCTCCTGGTCACTCTCCCAGGCAGGGAAGACTGGTGCTTCGAAGGCGCTCTCTGCCATATAATGTTTACTAGTCAACAGAAGCAGCATGTTCTAGTTAGGGAGTTTTCTCATATGTACCCACACACCCAAAGACATAAGGAGTCCAAAAAAAAAAACTCGCCCTAGGCCATTGATACTGAAACTGTTCTGGTACAAAGACAGAAGTAAACCCAGCAGTTGCATATGAACTTCGAAAGAACCTTCTTGTCCCCTGAGGTTTCAATATGGCATGGGGTGTGAAAAGCTGACCCAAATGGACCTCTAGTTGTTCTAGGCCAGTGCAAGAACAGAATGGGGTGTGCCCGGGTGAGCTGGGTGGGCTGCATGCAAAAGGATATGGCTGTGGCCTCAGCCCTAGGCCTCCTCGCCCAGGCTGGGCTACCCCTGCCCTGAAACAGGTGGAAAATGGAGCTCCTTTGTGAAAGCTGCCCGCTGGAAGGCCGACAGGGTGACAAAGAACACAACAGGGCTCCTCCCCCATCACTCAGATCAACAGGTTCCCATACGAACGACTTCTTACTCCTCCTCCTCTGGGTGTCTTTTCTTGAAAACTTCTAATTTATCTGCATGTGGTTTCTAAAATTATGATCATTTTAGAGAATCTGAAAAAAAATCTTTACTATAAAGAGCAAAAAAGTCTTTGTGACTTATGTAAATAAAGACTGAAAATAGAGTGATTTAGCTATTTTCCAAGATGCTTTAGAGAAGAAATAAAAAGGATCCACAAATCTCAGTCTTTGTGCTAGTGTTCTTCCATCATCCCTCCAGCTAAAAAGGATTCCCGAGGTATTTTGTAAACCTACAGAATTGCATAACATTCTGCTCTCAGGGCAGAAACACAGCACATAATACTAGGCACACGGTAAGTACTCAACGAACACCTGAATTTCACAGCTGTTTTCAGGTGAACTGCCCATCTCTCCCCACACCTCCCTCCTACTCCTCTCTCTCACATTCTCTCACTCTCTCACACACACACTTTAAATCCAGCTGGCAAAACTAAACACAGGCAATCAAAGTGAACCTGGCAACTCTGTTCGGAAAGCAGGAATTCAGGCTGGGTGTGGCACAGGCTGCAGTCCCAGCTTTTAGGAGGCTGAGGTGGGAGGATCCCTTGAGCACAAGAGTTCACGGCCAGCCTGAGCCACACTGCCAGACTCCATCTCTTACAAAGAAAACGAACAAAAATGACAAAAACTCAGCTCAAAGCTACTTCTACTTTCTCAGGTAAAGGAAAATTTGGAGAAAAATACATTTAAAAGATTTAAAGGCCGGGCGCGGTGGCTCAAGCCTGTAATCCCAGCACTTTGGGAGGCCGAGATGGGCGGATCACGAGGTCAGGAGATCGAGACCATCCTGGCTAACATGGTGAAACCCCGTCTCTACTAAAAAAATACAAAAAACTAGCTGGGCGAGGTGGTGGGTGCCTGTAGTCCCAGCTACTCGGGAGGCTGAGGCAGGAGAATGGCATGAACCTGGGAGGCGGAGGTTGCAGTGAGCTGAGATCCGGCCACTGAACTCCAGCCTGGGTGACAGAGCGAGACTCCGTCTCAAAAAAAAAAAAAAGATTTAAAGGCTGGACGTGGTGGCTCACGTCTGTAATCCCAGCACTTTGGGAGGCCGAGGCGAGCGGATCACGAGGTCAGGAGATCAAGACCATCCTGGCTAACATAGTGAAACCCCATCTCTACTAAAAATACAAAAAATTAGCCGGGTGTGGTGGCGGGCGCCTGTAGTCCCAGCTACTCGGGAGGCTGAGGCAGAAGAATGGCATGAATCCAGGAGGTGGAACTTGCAGTGAGCCGAGATCACCCCACTGCACTCCAGCCTGAGCAACAGAGTGAGACTCCGTCTCAGAAAAAAAAAAAAAAAAAGATTTAAAAGAGTCATTGATTCCTGTAGCACAGTCTGTGATTACTTTAGAATTGCCAAGAAGCACGTGTTACGGTCTGTGCACAGTGCCTCTTAAGGATTACAAACAGGCACACAAGCGTGTGATGTGAGTCTCGTCCTCAGAGGGTACTTTCACAAGGATAGGCCTGGGTTCCTGCACAATACACAGTCCTACACACTGAGGGTTGGGCACAATGGAAGCATTCACCAGAGGTAGGATTCATTCAAGAGCCTTAAAAGACTTCTAGGTACTAGACACTTATTTTTAGTACTTCATTTTGCATATTTAAAATTTCCTATAACTACTCATCTGTTCCAAAAAAAAAAAAGATTGATGAAAGGATTCCATTAGATATTTGTCAACCAAACACAGTAGGAAAACCACTTCTGGTGTTTGGGTGGTTAGTCCAAACCATATGACTAAATATAAATACGCTGGTACGTGACAGGCCAGGGATCAGACTACCCGGGGACCTTTATTCATTCATTCAGGAAATATTCAAGCATAATTGTGGTTAAACAGCAAATACAGTGACTTACAGACTCAAGGCTGACACCACTGAAGGAATGTAAATTGGTGCCACCACTTTGGAAACCAGGTATCAACTAGTAAAGCTGAAGGTATGCACACCTGACTCAGGGCTGTTCATAATCGCCCCAGACCAGAAACAACCCAGATGTCCATCAACAGTGGACAGGTAATTTGTGGTATGTTCATAAGACAAAAATGTACTAACTGGGCTGGGTGTGGTGGCTCATACCTGTAATCCCAGCACTTTGGGAGGCCCAGGCAGGAGGATCCCTTGAGCCCAGGAGTTCAAGACCAGCCTGGGCAATATAGTGAGACCTTGTCTCTAAGAAAATTAAAAAACAAAAACAAAAACAACTACAGGCATAGGCAACAACATGGAGAGATCTTTTAAAATAGTATGCTGTGGGGGGAGAGGGGGGAGGGATTGCATTGGGAGTTATACCTGATATAAATGACAAATTGATGGGTGCTGACGAGTTGATGGGTGCAGCACACCAACATGGCACAAGTATACATATGTAACAAACCTGCACGTTATGCACATGTACCCTAGAACTTAAAGTATAACAATAAAAAATAAAAACATAAAAAAAAATAGTATGCTGCAGAAATTCAAAAAATTATATATGTGCGTGTGTATATACATACATACACACATACATACACACACACACACGATGCCGACCAGAAAGGATTCACAAGAGTATCTACTTTTAGTTTGCACTGAGGTTAAAAAACAAAATAAAACTATGTCAATTAGGGATTCATATTTAAGGGATCAAAACTACAGAAAAGAAAGAAGTGATTTCCATAAAAGTCATAGTAGTTTCTGGCTAGGACCTCTGGGGGAGGGGGAGAGTGTGGCGCGAGATTCTTGACCTGCAAGACAGTTACACTTAGGTTTTCGTTAAAATAATCTATCAAATTATCCATGCATAATTCACAATTCAATAAATCTAATGTTGATTTCTGGGAATTCAGAGCCATGACAGCAATTCTAGCCAACCCTCTCTGAATGTCACTTTTTGCTGTCAGTTTCATAAGGTCAGACACCGACCTTATTTGCCTTCTTCCTCTGTATTCAGGCACAGCACCTTGAGCATGGTAAAAGTCCTCGGTAAATGTATAATATATAAATCCACAGACTCCTGACATGAATTTTGTTTTAACCCATCCATTTCCTGAAATTACTGATTTGAAGAGTGCCCACATTAACTTTCCTTTGTCTTCGCCCAGGTGAAGTGAAGCTTTCATAAATAATAAAGCCATCTTAAATGTTAGCTCTGTAAGTTTATACCCAGGCCTCGGTTGCTTTAGCAACTCTCCCTGCCTTCCACTCCCTTTGACGTTTCTTTATAAGCAAAGATACTATGTTAGTAGTCCTAGATTTTTTTTTTTAAATAGGAAAAGTTTTCTTCTGCACCTAAGAGTTAAACCTAGGATCGTAATGATTCTACTGCTTTGAAGTTGTTTAAAAAGGGGTAATCTGCCCCTTGCCCTGAGAAGTAACATCGTCTATCAGGATTATTAAAACTTTACGAACAGTTGTACTTAAACACGTTACTTGTTCTTGACAGAAGCCAAATCTTTATGAACAGGACAAGTCAGTTTTAAAATAATTAATTTCAGTTAAAAAACCACTTTGTGCAAACAGACATTTATAAAAATGCTTAGAAAAGTCTAAAATGATACACACAAACCGATAAAGACGCACTCGGCAGTTACTTTTGAGAAAGAGGTTCAAAAGAAAGCTTTAACCTTATTAGTAAAGTTCAAATGACACAGAGAATGGTTAATGTATTCCTTGTGATTTTGGGAAAAGCATTTTTAATCCATTTTGCCTTAAAATCCCAATTGCAAAGGAACCGATCAAACACAGCCCTCCCTAAAGCCCACCTTTTAAAAACATTAAAGTCTTAAAGGATTTCCTGGACTTACATACTTGGCTAATTTTTTACGATATGAATATATATTTACGCCATTCTATTAATTATTATTACAAAATTCATACCTGCAGTCAACCGATATGAAAGCTTTCAGATGAGAACTCAGGACAGACACGTTCAACACTGACATTAAAACGACTTGGAATGAAGGAAACTGTCTCCAGTTTTATGGGGGAAAGCCAAAAATATCAAGCAACTACCTCTCCTCCCCCAAGCGTCAGAAGATGAGTCAGAGCTGGAGGCAGGAATAGGGCCCCATGTGTCAAGCCGCCTGTGCAGGGCTCCTTCCTACCTCCTCGTGGCAACCCTCGTCCCTCCCCCAGGTCAGGGTCTCTGCCCCGGCCTGTCCCTGATGTGAAGTGTCCCTGATGCGAATTCTCAGGCGTCTCTGGCGAAGAAGAGGCGTTCACTGTGGGGGTGCCTCCTTCCCCGCGTTTCTCAAGGGAACCAAGACTGGGGTCCTTTATGAGTCCACAACAACAGTAACCAAATTGCAGCTCAAGGGAGTGGAGCTTCCAGACACACGCATGACTCTGCAAAGAATACAGCACCTTTGTTCCCCTGTTTTTAGAGAGCAGGAAGGAAATGAGCAGAGAGAAACTGTGACTTGTCCAGTGTGACTTAACTTTGTGGTAGAGCTGAGTCTCAGGCCTGGAGCTGCCGGCTGGCCTCGGCCTCTCTGACTCTTAAGTGCTCTGTAGAATGTCAGGGAAGACGGTCCAACATTCCATTATACTTCTGAGTGGCCTTAGGGACTAGGAATTCCAGGAGACTCTGGGTTAAATCTCTTGGTCCCTATTCCTTTAAGGTTACTAAGGAACCCGGAGTTTGCTCTTCGCCTCCGTTTGTACATCTGTAAAACGGGATGGTAATGCTCTCCAATCCCCTCTCTTATAAAACCATAATGAACAGCTAACGAGTTAACACACGTTAAATGTTCGGAGGTCCTGCTGGTTAGAAAGTACAAGGTGGCTTAAAAAAAAAAATCCCTGCATAGTACAACTGCATTTGTAAGTCGCTCCTCCTTCCCTAGCCTCTGGGATGCCCAGTTACCATAACACTGGCTAGTACCACTGGCAACATCCACCTAAATAAAGTACAGTTATACAATCCACTTAAGGCGGCCACAGCATGCACCTCCTCTCTACAGACAACAACTCAACTTCGCTCCGGAGCAAGGGTACTTAGGAGAAATATAAAGATGTTAGCGCCGCGCACACCCATCTACCACCGCAGAGGAAGACTCAAGTTGGAGACTTGGCATCGCTGAAAGTCAAGTTGCTTCTATCCATGCACAAGAAACCTCCGGGAGATGCAAAAAGCCGCGGCGCGCTCCAGAGCGGGTGGATGCCAGCGGGACGGGGCGGCCTCCGCGGGGTTGGCAAGCGGCGGAGGGGAGGCGCGGCCGAGGATGCTGGAGCCCCGGGGCACAGGGATAGGGTCGCGGAGGCGGCGCAGCGCGGCGAGGCAGCGGCAAGGGGCGCACGCCCAGGGCCGGCAAGGGTGCGCTGCGGGGGTTCCCGGGCCTCTCCTCCCTGCGCCGCCCCCAAGAGTCAAGGACCGCCGGGGAGCAGGTGGGGGCGCCGGCACAAAGTTTCCAGAGGCGGGGTCGCGCGGGCCTCTGGGTGCCCCCTGCGCCCCGGGACCCGAAGCGCGAAGTCCCGCCTTCCCGCCCCCACCCCAACAGCCTCCCCACAACCCCCACCCCCGGGCCTGCGAGTCCCCTACCGGCGAGGCGCGGGTCTCGGACGGGACTGCGTCCTACTGCGCGGCCACCGGCTTCTGCGGGCTGAGCGCCGCGCGCGCCGCCTCCTCCTCCCTCCGCCCGCGCCCGGGGCGGGCCGCGCGCACGCTCCCTGCGCCTGGCCGCCCTCTCCCGAGGTGGGGGGACGCGACGCGGGGCGGGGGAACGCGCGGGGCGGCTGGAGGCGCGCGTGCGCGCTAGGTTTCTGCGCCGTGCGGGGTGGCCCGGGCGCGTCCCGAGCTCCGGAGGTAGCCGCCGCCTCCAGGGCGCCCCTCTGTCCGAGTCCTCTGGTCTTTTACCCTGCCTCACACACGGACGACCCCTCGCTTCCCCAGTCAGCATCTGCCTATGAGCCGGGCTCGAGGCGGGCTGCGGGGGCGCTCTGCTGGGGTGCTTTCGGAATTGGAGAAGATTAAAGGCGAGAAAGCAAATCCGATGCAGGGGTGAAGCCGCCGCAGGTGGCTAGCCCCGGCCTCGACCCACCCCCACCGCCTCCCCAGCCCGGAGAGCCCGGGAGTTGGGACCCAAGAGCGAAGGGAAAATCAGTAGTGCGGCAGTCCCTGGCTGACCCTTGCTGGAACAGGTACGGGCAGCCCTGGCGCCCGAGACCCGGAGGAGGTGAACTTCCAACCTCCATGCGCATCTCCGCCTGCTCCTGCCACGCCAAGGTGCCGTCCGAGTCTGGGAGCCCACACCCACGGCCCGAGCCCCCGAGGCAGGGCTGGGGTTCTCCGGAGCACAGGCGGGACACAGGCATTCACTGATGGCTCATTTGCTGTGTAACTCTGAGGGTCTTTTAAAATTCAGCTCTGCCCATCTGTAACATAAATCGGTGCGAAACGGACGTTTTCCAGCACAGCTCCGCCTCCCCTCCGCCTCTGGCAGGTGAGAGGAGACACGTGGGAGGCAAAGCGACTTCCTCAAGGCTCTGCCGTGAGTCAATGCACCTAAGAGTCCTGACTCCGTGCCCAGTCCTTGACTCACCAGCCCCTGCTCCTCGCCGTTGCAAATCGTTGGCCTCAGAATTGCTGAGCAGTCAAACGAGTAGGCATGGGTTTGCGGGGAGGGGTGCGGGGGAGAAGTAAAACCCGCTTTTGGGGTTTACATCTCCTGATGTCTTCAACCAAAAGCTTTGAAGCTTTTTCATGTTCTTCCCGATCTCCACTGCCCAACCGGCTTCAGAGTAATCCGGTGCGTGCTGGAATATCTAAAAGTTAGTGACATTTTAATGATAATCCTGCGAAGCGAAAAAGGTCTAGAGAGATTTATTTTTGCCTTCATAAAAAGAGAAAGCTTTAAAATTAGGCAAAATTAAGCGAAAACAAAGCAGCATACTTTACTAGATTCAGGAAACCACTGAGTTCAAATCGTGCCTGGGAAAAGCATCTTCCTAACACTAAATTGTGACGTCAGTTCACTTAGTGACTTACTTGTTTACATGCCAATACGAAAAGAGCAAATCTCTAACAGAAAGGATTATGTTTTCCTTTCTGCTCAGCACCCCCTAGTCCTTGAAGCTTCAGTCAAATCAATGACTCAGCAGCACAGATAGATGCATCCTTCTTCACACTCCAGCTTGTTACACTGAAGGCAGGTTTCCAGAACAAGCTCTAGTGACAAGGAGCAAGGCATTTTCATGGATTATGGGAACTAAACCTACCATGAAGAGTCAGTGAAGAGGAGGGAGGTGGGCTAAAATAGAGTTTGTGTTGTGTGTGATGTGCGTGTCAAGATTTAGAGATTCAGAGATTAAGTAGAAAGAAGTGCTGAAGTCAGACCATGTAATGACTGTACAGACATGCCCTGGGGTAGGGAGGCGCTTTATGCCTTTACAGAATGTGGAAGTGCGGGCTTATACATGCCTCTACCAAAAATGCAATTTGAAGGTATTCTTTTCTGGACCAGCACTGTCCAATAGAACTTTGTGTGATGATAGACATGTTCTGTATCTCCACTATCCAATACAGTAGCCACTAGCCTCATGTGGCTACTGAACACTTGAAATGTGGCTAGTGTAACCAAGGAAGTGAATTTAAAATTTTATTTTAGTAAATTTAGATAGCCACATATGGCTAGTGGCTACCTTACTGGACAGCACATTTCTAGACAATGTGAGTTTCTTTATAGGTGTCCATTTTTCTTTCTTTTTTTTCCTTTTTAGGTAGGCTTCAGGCTGGAGTGCAGTGGTGCAATCATGACTCACTGAAGCCTCCGCTTCCCGGGCTCAGGTGGACCTCCCACTTCAGCTTCCCAAGTAGCTGGGACTACAGGTACGCCACCACGCCTGGCTAATTTATTATTGTTTTTATTATTATTTTCTGGGGGACGGCAGTTTCGTTCTCGTTGCCTAGGCTGGAGTGCAATGGCACAATCTCAGCTCAGTGCAACCTCTGCCTCCCAGGTTCAAGTGATTCTCCTGACTGAGCCTCCCGAGTAGCCGGGATTACAGGCATGCGCCACCACGCCCGGGTGATTTTGTATTTTTAGTAGAGACAGGGTTTCTCCATGTTGGTCAGGCTGGTCTTGAACTCCCGACCTAAGGTGATCCCCCTGCTTCGGCCTCCCAAAGTGCTGGGTTTACAGAGGTGAGCCACCGCACCCAGCCTTTTTACTACTATTTAGAGACAACGTCTCTTTAAATAATATGTTGCCCAGGCTGGTCTCGAACTCCTAGGCTCAAGCAATCCTCCTGCCTCAGCCTCCCATAGTGCTGGGATTAGAGGCATGAGCCACTGTGCCTGGCGGTGTCAACTATTTTGGATGTAGAAACATTTTAGAGGCTGTCTGCTATAAAATTACAATTTGTCTATGCCCAGGGAGGGTTTGGGTTCTCCTGACTCCCAGCTAAATAAGCAGTGCTTTCGAGCAGGGCAGCATCTATAAAGAGTGAGAGCTGATCTGATGAACACAGTAAGTAGAGGGCGGAAGTTTGTACTCTGCTTAGCTTCTGATGTCTGCCTTTCCAAAAATATTCTCCTTAATTGCTTGGGCAATGACTGCTCCTTAATCAGACTTTTATGGGTCCCTCAGAATGAATAGTTGCATCTTCCATTTGTATCACTGCCTCTGGTTAACAAATTGGCAACAGCTTTGATCTGTCAGAATTGGGGAACAGCGGTCATCAAGGCTCCCAGTCTACAGAAGTTTGATTTCAGGGTGCCATCGGGTCTTGTGGCTCACAGAGATTTGGAAGACCTGCTTGCCTGTGCCTCTAATTCCAAGTTATATGCCATTGATGGCTATAAAAATGCAAATCCCCTGAGATAAGTAAATCTTTAAGCTACTGTCCTTTAGCAGATTTGAGAGGGACACTGGACACCAGGTTTCTGGGAGAAAAGATTTCTTAAAAACAAGCAGGATAGAAGTCTCAGAACACATTTCTTCTACTGCAGAAGTTTGCCTAAGGCTTGTGCTATTTCATAAGATGTAAAGTAGCACCTTATCTGGATATCATAAGGATTAACTAGATGTTATTAAATGTAAAATACTTTGAACTTCTTTCCGAGTTTTCACAGTTCTCATAAAATGTACTTTCCAAGTAATAAAGAATTGTCACATTACAAATAAGAAAAAGAAAAAAAAAAGCAAAAAGGAGAGAAAAAGCATTGCTCACCACAATTTTATTACTTAACAAAACAACAGTTAGCATCTGGATTTCTTTCTGGTCTTGATTGTATGCAAGATTTTTTAGTTTTGTTAACACAATTACAATCAAAGTATGCATACAGTTCTGTAACCTGACATCAAGGTTTTTGAGCCAGGCATTATAAAAGGGAACATTGCAGCATGTCTAGGATAATTAGGTAATTTCAAATCTGTCTCTGAAATCTTTTGCCCTTAATTCAACCCTTGGGCAGTAGCAATGATGCAGTGTGATGCAGTGGTGAGAATTTCTTTCTTTTTTTTTTTTTTGAGACGGAGTCTGGCTCTGTCGCCCAGGCTGGAGTGCAGTGGCCGGATCTCAGCTCACTGCAAGCTCCGCCTCCCGGGTTTACGCCATTCTCCTGCCTCAGCCTTCCGGTAGCTGGGACTACAGGCGCCCGCCACCTCGCCCGGCTAGTTTTTTGTATTTTTTTTTAGTAGAGACGGGGTTTCACCATGTTAGCCAGGATGGTCTCGATCTCCTGACCTCGTGATCCGCCCATCTCGGCCTCCCAAAGTGCTGGGATTACAGGCTTGAGCCACCGCGCCCAGCGAGAATTTCAAGATAAACAACATCCTTGTTAAATGCACATCTGTTTTAACATTTGTTCTTGCAGATCTTCATGTCCCTCTGTGAGACTTTTGCATGTTGAGTTGGGTGGTACAGGAAAATCATGTACTTGCTCATACCTGACTGCAGTGAAACTAAATGTCAAAGGCTCAGTGGGAAAAGAAAAGGAAGGGGTGGCACCAGGTGTGTTATATACCTTAACCCATTTAATCTTTTTTTTTGAGACGGAGTCTCACTCTGTAGCCCAAGCTGGAGTGCTATGGCACGAGTAGCTGGAACTACAGGTGCGCACCACCAAGCCCAGCTAATTTTTTGTATTTTAGTAGAGACAGGGTTTTACCATGTTGCCCAGGGTAGTCTCGAACTCCTGAGCTCAGGCGATTCACCCACCTTGGCTTCCCAAAGTGCTGGGATTACAGGCGTGAGCCACCACACCTGGCCCATTTATCTTCATCAACCCAGTCAGGTAGGTATTACCAACCACACATTAGACATGAAGTGTTAAGAAACTGCCCAAGGTTGCATTATTATTAAATACCAGAACAGGGATTAGTGCTCAGATATTTTCAGTACACCAGGCAGGTAAACAAGAAAGCATTTAGCTGTAGAGGGCCAGTAATGTCAACAATCCCTACTTCTTCAGTTACTTGCTCTATAAACTTTTTTTTTTTTTTTTTTTTTGCGATGGAGTTTCACTCTTGTCACCCAAGCTGGAGTGCAATGGCATGATCTCGGCTCACTGCAACCTCCAACTCCCAGGTTCAAGCAGTTCTCCTGCCTCAGCCTCCCAAGTAGCCG
This sequence comes from Piliocolobus tephrosceles, assembly GCF_002776525.5. Taxonomy (NCBI): domain Eukaryota; kingdom Metazoa; phylum Chordata; class Mammalia; order Primates; family Cercopithecidae; genus Piliocolobus; species Piliocolobus tephrosceles. Next base: position 30,793,197 of record NC_045449.1, read on the forward strand.
GGATTACAGGTGTGACCACTGTGCCCAGCCTGCTCTATAAACTCTTAGTTTTATTTTATTTTTTTTATTATTTTTTTTGAGACAGAGTCTCGCTCTGTCCTCCAGGCTGGAGTGCAGTGGCCAGATCTCAACTCACTGCAAGCTCCGCCTTCCGTGTTTATGCCATTCTCCTGCCTCAGCTTCCCAAGTAGCTGGGACTACAGGCGCCCGCACCACGCCCGGCTAGTTTTTTGTATTTTTTAGTAGAGACGGGGGTTTCACCGTGTTAGCCAGGATGGTCTCGATCTCCTGACCTCGTGATCCGCCCGTCTCGGCGTCCCAAAGTGCTGGGATTACAAGCTTGAGCCACCGCGCCCGGCCTAAACTCTTAATTTTAAAATGGGTGTTTTGGCGGGGCAAGGTGGCTGGCGCCTGTAATCCTAACACTCTGGGAGGCCGAAGCAGGGGGATCACTTGAGGTCAGGAGTTGGAGACCAGCCTGACCCAAGATGGTGAAATCCTGTCTCTACTAAAGATACAAAAATTAGCTGCGCGTGGTGGTGCATGCCTGTAATCCCAGCTACTCGGAAACTTGAGGCAGGAGAATTGCTTGAACCAGGGAGGCAGAGGTTTCAGTCAGCCGAGATTGCACCACTGCAACTCCAGCCTGGGTGACACAGTGAGACTCCATCTCAAAAAATAAATAAATGGCTGGGCGCAGTGGCTCACGCCTGTAATCCCAGCACTTTGGGAGGCCGAGGTGATTGGATCACCTGAGGTCAGGAGTTCGAGACCAGCCTGACCAACAAGGTGAATCCCCGTCTCTACTAAAAATATAAAAATTAGCCGGGCGTGGTAGGCAGACGCCTGTAGTCCCAGCTACTTGGAAGGCTGAGACAGAAGAATTGCTTGAATCCAGGAGGCAGAGGTTGCAGTGAGCCGAGATCACGCCACTGCACTCCACCCTGGGCGATGGAGCGAGACTCCATTTCAAAAAATAAAAATAAAAATAAAATGAGTGTTTAAAACAATTTTTTTTACAACTAGAATGTATTTGAAGAAAATAAAAATTTAAAGAGACCTTTTAAAAAAGGGTACATGAACTATTCTCCCCTCAGGAGTTATCTGGGGTAGTAACTATACCAGAAATGGTAAGAGACCTACCTTTAAAGACAAGCTATTGAATGATGCTTTGCATAAGCTCATGCAACAAAGAAGAAAACCTGGTCTTACTGAAGGGGAGTAACTAGTTATAAACTGCTACATGTATCATACCAAGCTACTGAATATGCAAATGAAGGTGTGCTGAATATGCTAAGAAAACAGAATGTGAATGGAAAGGTAGCTGAGGTTCCCAGATTGCTTAAAAGGCAACATCTAACCTACAGTCTTGCTCATCTGCTCTTTGCTTTGCCAAATAGTAGCAAACCTGTTACAGGAAGTCAGAAGGCTCAAATTAATTCTTCACCAGACCCAAGATGTACACATCATTGTAAACAAATCCTTGATGTAGAGTGTCTCCACAGCCCTGGAGCAGTGTCTGGCTACATCCTGGACGCTAAATAGGGTTATCAGCTTTCATCAGAGGGCCTCTAAGCTTCTGATCCTTACATCCACCCCATCTTGCCACATATGCTAGAAATCTTTTTCCACCCCCCAACACACACACTTCTAGTTTCCATGGAGATGCAACAGTTTACTCTTTTCCCCCAATTGTAAGCCATGGTTATTTTTAACTGGAAAACTCTGAGCCAGGTCACAGCTGGGATCTGGATGATGCAATGACGTCTATAGCCACCCTTCTCTCCCACAAACGCCTTCTCTTCCACAGTCGCTGGGGGCGGAGGCACTCCTGGGAGACTGCTCTCAAAAGCATTTCGCTTTGCATCTTCCATTTGTATCACTGGAAGTTGAAATTAAATGAAATCAAAACCCATGCCCATCTTAGATCTGACAGGTGTCCTGAATCTGAAGCTATGCACGCCCAGAACAAGGCCAAGATTTTCTTGTTGAGGTTGACAGCCAGGTGAGGTTGACATTCCTATCACCTATCTGTGGCTAGCGCTTAGATAAATGCTTCTACCTCCACTGGAGTGGCTTTATCAGCTGCAGTTTGCCCTTAAAAAGGCTAAAAAGAGGCCAGGCGCGGTGGCTCACGCCTGTAATCCCAGCACTTTTGGGAGGCCGTGGAGGGCGGATCACGAGGTCAGGAGATCAAGACCATCCTGGCTAACGTGGTGAAACCCCATCTCTACTAAAAATACAAAAAATTAGCCGGGCATGGTGGCGGGTGCCTGTAGTCCCAGCTACTTGGGAGGCTGAGGCAGGAGAATGGCGTGAACCCGGGAGGCGGAGCTTTCAGTGAGCCAAGCTGGCGCCACTGCACTCCAGCCTGGGTGACTGAGCTAGACTCCGTATCGGAAAAAAAAAAAAAAAGAGACTAAAAAGAGGCTCCTACTAGGGATATTGTGTGGAAAAGCTGTTACTCCACCTCTCCAAAGCAAATAACCATGATCTCAGGGCCGGAATCCTGCTGTCTCATCTGTTACTAAAAGTTCAAATCAGTTCTTCCATCTTAGCTAGAGTCTTCAAGACATTTCTGAACTTTTTGCTCTTTTTCAATAATTTTTGGGAAAAGCGATTAAATTACCCCCAAAATTGGCCTTTTCATCTTTGACAACTTCCTAAAGATTAGAAACTGAAATAAAAGCATCAGTTTTCTTATAGGGGACATCGATTGGGCAAATGCATTAATCCCCCCCCGCCCCCCCCCATCTAGGAGTTAGTTATCTCTGGTAGTAACTGTATCAGAAATGATTAAGAGCCCACAGCCCAAATTCCATTGTTTCTCTCTCTCTTTTTTTTTTAAGAGAGTCTTACTCTGTTGCCCAGGCTGGAGTGCAGTGTCGCAATCTCGGATCACTGCAACCACCGCCTTCGGAGTTCAAGCGATTCTCCTGCCTCAGCCTCCCAAGTAGCTGGGATTACAGGCACGCACCACCACACCTGACTAATTTTTGTATTTTTAGTAGAGACGGGGTTTCACCATGTTGGCCAGGTTGGTCTCAAACTGCTGACCTCAAGTGATCTGTCCACCTCAGCCTCTCAAAGTGCTGGGATTACAGGTGTGAGCCACCACACCTGCCCTCCATTGATTTTTACCTTCTGAATATGTTTTTCTGTTTTAAAGGAATTCCCTAAATGATGATAATGAAGGATGAGGGGTGAGGGAGGGATCCAAATCAATAGTTATATATTGTTTAATATAAAGAAAGTCTTAGGTCATTGCGAACAATTTCAGAAATGGAGAGTATACTCGGCAGCTAGCTTTCCAACGATAGGAGAGAGATGTTAGAAATGTCATGAGTTGGCACTTAGCTGTCAGTTCACTGAATAAGGGTGATTCGATGGCAGCATTTCAGCATTTCTGCTTAAGAAAGTGCTGGTTTCTTAAAACAACTGTGAGGCCCTCTCCTTTCCATACTTCCTAAGATGCTGATTCTGTTCAACACAACTCTGGACCAAGGCAGGATTATTATAAGCTACCTGGAAGCTTTTTGCCACCCACGGCCTCAGGGGAGACCAGACCAAGATGAAAAAAGTGTTGCTTGATTAAGAACAGGAGGTTAATTCAACCAAATGATTAGTGTGGTGCCATTAAAATCCATTCTGGTGCTCTGAAGTAGAAAACAGGTGCATCAGACTCAATTATCCAGCCCAAGTCTGGGCTGGCAAAATTTAACTACAGAGTTTTCAAAGACAAGGGTAAGTACAGTGACCTTCAGGGCTACATCTGTGAAATAATTTTTTTTTTTTGTAGTTTTCAGGGTTTCGAACCCTTTAGTGGTAACTTCCTGTGCTATCTCCATTTCTTTATTCCTACTATCAACAGGGAAGGGGGCCTAGTACACAGTGCATAACAAGCTACTCAAGTGACAAAGGAATTGTAATGGCAGATGCATGACATTTATCTTTCCCTTAAATAATGTCTCTGATTTGTAGCTTAGTCAATCAAATCAAAGGGCAGTTTGACTGCAGTATACCTTAACTGCTGGAAGCCAAGGCAACAAACAATGAACAGAAAAAGAATTCCCTGCCATTAGACACAGAAACTGGTTTTCCATACCTTTCAGAAACTGTTCATTTGTTCCCCCCTCAAACGCAGCATACTAACATTTCAGTTCTGTTGCACATTTCAAGGACTGGCTACTTAGGTTCCAAATACCCTAGTTAAAAGCTCCTCACTTTTTTTTTTTTTTTTTCCTTTTTTTTGAGACAGTCTTTGTTCTGTTGCCCAGGCTGGAGTGTAGTGGCGCAATCCCAGCTCACTGCAACCTCCGCCTCCTGGGTTCAAGCGATTCTACTGCCTCAGCCTCCCTGAGGCTGGGATTATAGACGTAAACCAGCACGCCTGGGTAATTTTTGTATGTTTAGTAGAGAGGAGGTTCACTGTGTTGACCAGGCTGGTATTGAGCTTCTGACCTCAAGTGATCCTCCTATCTCATCCTTCCAAAGTGCTGGGATTATAGGCATGAGCCACCGGCCTAAAAGCTCTTCACTATTGTTCTCACTCCCAAATCAAGTGCCTATGTCAGCAGGACTATTACTATTCAGGCTGCTGTGACCCTGCTCTTTTTCTGTTTCACTTACATGTGGCTCAAAAGGACTAGGTATTGTCTTTTTTTTTTTTTTTTTTTTTGTAGAGACAGGTTCTTGCCCTGTCACTCAGGCTACAGTGGCACAATCATGACTTACTGCAGGCTTGACTACCTGGGCCCAAGCAATCCTCCGCCTTAGCCTTCCAAGTAGCTAGGACAAAAAGTGTGAGCCACCATACCCAGCTTGCTTTTTTTTTTTTTTCAATGTAGAGACGGGGGTCTTGCTGTGTTGTCCAGCCTGGTCTCAAACGCCTGGCTTCAAGTGATTCTCCCACTTCAGCCGCACAAAGTGCTGGGATTACAGGCATGAGCCACTGCACCCAGCCTGTGTCTGATTAAAGAGAAATATTTTAGCTTGGCCAACTCTTCTACACAAGGCCACAGACATGGCAATGTCCCAGTGTTCCAAAGATGGTCCTTTTTGGCAGATGTGGGAAAGGTTAGCTGCATTTGGCTAAGCATGTTGGCAAGGAAAGCAAAGCTTCCAGATCAGCAGTACCTCTTGAATCAAACTTTTTATTTAAATATAATTTTTAGAAATTCAAACAAAAAGCTAGGTACATGTAAGATACAGAAAACCCTTTTGTTTTGTCAAGAATAATGCAATGTATATTTAGAAGATGTCCACAAAGGTAGTCTTAAAAATGAATGGGTGAAGTTCCCCAGAATGCTGCTGAGAATACAGTACCGCTGTCTGCTTAAAGATGGGTGAAAAAGTGGTTTTTGGAGGGATTCTAGGCATTAAGCTTTGCAAAGTTGGGTTTACTAAAGAAATAATAAAACTCATACATATTTATGAGTGAGTTTTCCCAAACTGCTGTGTAATTTGGCCTCTGATTCTTCAATGGAGATTTTTTCTCTTGTTACATACCTACGTATTTCCTAAAGCTAGAATGACTTACAAACTGGGATTTTGTTGTTATTGATGAATGCCATTGGTTTTCTCCCTTTTCCAGCTAACCCCCAGCTGAGGAAGATTTCAATGACTGGTTGGTTAACTGAGTTCAGATTTTTAAAAGCAGGGAAAGTGAAGACAGTTAACAATAAAAGGAAAGAAACTGGGACCCAGGAAAAGATAAACTGTGAATATTTAGTATTAATTGGTATCTCAAGAGACAGAGTCTTGGTCTTTGAGCACAGAGAAGAGTCATTACATGGAAAGAGATTTGTTCTTTATTTCCCACCACTTAGAGAGAAAAATACGCATAAAACTCCAGCAGAAACTTTCAACGTTAAATTGCAATAAAAATTTCAGTAAATAGGTCTTATTCATGTCATTAAGTTTCAGGGTAAACTCTCTCTTCTGAGACAATCTGGAGAGACCTCTATCAGTGTAGTTGGTTTATGGCCAACCCTGTCTAGAAGCAAACAGGAAGGATGCAATGCTACGTATCTTTGCAAAGTTGAGTATACCAAAGAAATAATTACCCTACTTTCTAAAATCCAGTCATTTAAAACTTCGGTCTTATTTTTCTATTACTATTTTCAACCATGCCATTTTCCTCATGATTTCCCATCAGCTTTTCAGAGTTCAACTGGTTCCAAGGTTTCTGTCAGACTGTCCTACCATCCTCCCACTGCTGACTACCCAGCTGCCCCTTGTGTTCTAGCCAAATAAATCTCTTGGCACCATTGTCCTTACACCCACTGCTGCCTCCACATCCTTCTCCACCCCGTGTGTGGAACTGTCTCCCACTTCCATCTGCCATTTTTCTCTCTTCTCTATCATATAATGGCCCCAAAAGCCTACCTCTCCCAGGAAGCCTTCCTTAATCAAGGTTAAGGACTCTTCAAACTGCAACAGACATCACCTAACACTGATGTCTAATGCATCCCAACTTTTCAGAACAGGAGTTACCTTCCAGGGATAAGAGGCAGTCCCTTCACAACCAACTAGGGGTGATGGTAGTGGTAAAATGTTTTCTACGAGATATGACTATACAAAAAAAAACCCATCATTTCCACATGGCATTCTTTTTAAAAAATCAAAGCCCTCTATTTGAATTCCCTCAGGTCCTGAGAGTCTCTTTTTCGTTTCTCATCCCCTAGATGAATCCCTTCCCAGCTGCATGCATATTTACAACAGTCAAAATTTGTGCAGATGCTTCCAACAAAGCACACAATATTTTAATTAGATATTTGAATGTAGAAAGAATTAAACAATCAGTCAACTATTCGATGTGATTTGTGTAGATTCTGACGAAGTTATTTCTATATACAACTTTGTTTCTAACAGAAGCAAAATAACCATAAATTTGGCTTCTTATTCTGCAGAAAGGTTTGAGGACCAAGTTTTACATGTGGTGGGGCTACTCACCCTCTTATCTACTGAGTCCCATATATAAAGCTGCTTTACTTCTGTTTTAAAAGCAGCTTTTATTGCAGTCTAGCCTTTCACCATTGAGAAATCAGGGTTCAAGTCTCAATCCAAGCAAAGCTGAGGTTTGTTGCATCATCTCCATCCTCAGGGGCTTGGTATCCTGGGAAACCCAGGGCAAGAACAGGGTGAGTTCAGGACACATATGACAGCAGACAGTGCAGCGTGATGGGGCGGGCATCCAACACCTTAAGTGTATTTTAGTTACCAGAATATTTGACACACCCACAAATTAAATAGCAAAACATTTTAATCAATTAATTCTAAAAATAACAGAGACATGTTATATCCGGTGCCACCTCCTCAAAAGACTACTGCAGATTAGACAGGCAGACTGCAAAGTACAAAGCCAGACATTAAATTTTTTTTTTTTTTTGAAACAGAGTCTCGCTCTGTCACCCAGGCTGGAACGCAGTAGTGCGATCTTGGCTCACTGCAACCTCCGCCTCCTGGGTTCAAGAAATTCTCCTGCCTCAGCCTCCTGAGTAGCTGGGATTACAGGCGTGTGCCACCACACCTAGCTAATTTTGTATTTTTAGTACAGATGGGCTTTCACCATGTTGGCCAAGGCTGGTCTCGAACTCCTGACCTCGTGTTCCGCCCGCCTTTGCCTCCCAAAGTGCTGGGATTACAGGCGAGCCACCTCGTCCGGCCGAAGTTAAAGATGCAGTTTGGGATAAGACTATCATAAGGATATTTTCTTCCCCTTTACTCATAAAAGTTGTCAGCTTAGGCCGGGCGTGATGGCTCACACCTGTAATCCTAGCACTTTGGGAGGCCGAGGTGGGTGGATCAACTGAGGTCAGGAGTTTCAGACCAGCCTGGCCAACATGACAAAACCCTGTCTCTACCAAAAATACAAAATTAGCTAGGCGTGGTGGCAGGCATCTGTATAGTCCCCGCTTCTCGGGAGGCTGAGGCAAGGGAATCACTAGAACCCGGGAGGCAGAGGTTGCAGTGAGCTGAGATCTAGCCATCACACTCCAGCCTAGACGACAAGAGCAAACTCTGTCTCAAAAAAAAAAAAAAAAAAAGTCAGTTTAGAAAACTCTTAGACGAGAGCTTTCTTATGCTCTAAAACCTTTCTCTTTATTTTAAATCTGTCCGCAGTGTTTGAAGGCAAGGCAGATAAGCAGCAAACTTACCTCACAATATAAGGATCTGAGCTGGACTCCTGGGACTAAAGACTATGGTTTAGTTCTATTTCTACCAGCACTGTGAAGTGAGGTACTATGGTTCTTTTAGTTACAAGAGGTGTTAGGAATGAATGCCCACTCACATTTAATAATAGCTTATCTAGCACACAACTCTGCAGCACAATACCAACAACAGGAGTCTTTTAAAGCAGGGTGGAGAAGAAAGTAGACTTAATACAACTTAAGGTTTCCTTTGTCCTTTCCCCTCTTTTCACAATGAGAATTCAGCTGAAAAACAAAACTCTCCAGAATGCCCACCCACACTGTCCTTTGACCCACCACATTCCAAACTTCTGACTTCTGATCCCAAGCCCTTGGAGCCTCAGCCTTTAGTGATGTATCCTTCTCGGATGAGGAAATCATAGATTTTCCGGGTTTTGTTCACATCTATCTTGATGAGCGCTCTTGCCTGCGCCAGTCTTAAGCCTCCTTGCTTGTTACATTCGTTCAATAGAGCAGATTTGTATTCTAAATAGGCTCCAGGGACCAACCTCACCATCTGACAGAGCTGCAAGACATGGCAAATTTAATAAACATTAACATCTGTCATTTTTGTAATTTAATCCAGCAGGTATAGCAAAATTTTTTTTTAAAGTGACATCAACCTCCAACTATTTATAGGAGCTGATGGGTGGCTGGACTACATTCCATTTAGTCTCTTCCTCTCTGGTGAGAACGCTCCCTAAGGACACACACCCAGGAAGAGAAAGCCAGGGTGTGATGCTAGAAGAGCCTTTAGCACATGCCAGCTGGCTCAGTGTTAGGGTGTGTTAGGGTTTACAAATATGTGCTCCTGAGGAGCAGCCTGGCTCATTCAGGAGTCAAACACTAAATGCCCAGGTACAGTCCCAGCACCAATGCTCAGGGAAGAGCCATGGGGCACAGTGGGGGCAGGATGCACAGATACTTGAATTCTCAAGGGCACATCACATTGTTTTTAGTATCAGCATAAAGCAGTAGTCCCTGCTTTGGGGATTACATTTCCTACTTCAAAGGGAAAGGAGATAAAGAGACCTTGCTAAAAGGAGGTAACTTTAACTGCTAAAAATCTAGAAAATTGCTACATTATCCAGCAATGAGGAGTCTGAGGTCACCACTATGTGAGTAAGGATAAAAAAAGCTTGACATTCCAGGCCATTCAGTATTTGAATCAGGCTGGCCTATGACCTTCTTCAACAATACATAGATACTACATACATTTCCTTCCACTCCCAAACTAATCCCTACTGTTCCTGGTGGATAAAATAAGACTAACACTACCCCTTCACTATGACCCTTCCTTATTATCTGAACTGAACTAATGATATATGGTGGGAGATGGGGAACTGACCTTGGGAATTATAAAAGGAGCATATGAGGAGCAAAAGAGGAACTCCTCCAAAAGAGGAACACACTTCAGAGATGTGACACAGTTTTCTGAAAACTCCTGATGATGATTCTTATGAGGATGGCTTTAAATTTTAGAAACAGATAAAATCAATATGAAGACATGTCTGATGATTGCAATTGGAAAAAGTAGGTCACATAATTTTTTAAATCAGGCCGGGCGCAGTGGCTCACACCTGTAATCCCAGTACTTTGGGAGGCTGAGGCAGGTGGATCACCTGAAGTCAGGAGTTTGAGACCAGCCTGGCTAACAAGACGAAACCCTGTCTCTACTAAAAATACAAAAATTAGCCAGGTGCGGTGGTGTGCGCCTGCAGTCCCAGCTACTCAGGGGCAGGAAAATGGTTTGAACCCGGGAGGCAGAGGTTGCAGTGAGCCAAGATCGCGCCACTGCACTCTAGCCTGGGTGACAGAATGAGACTGTCTCAAAAAAATAAAAAATAGGCTGGGCGAGGTGGATCACACCTGTAATCCCAGCACTTTGGGAGGCCAAGGCGGGTGGATCATAAGGTCAGGAGTTCAAGATCAGCCTGGCCAACATGGTGAAACCTCATCTCTACTAAAAAGTACAAAAATTAGCCAGGCTGGTGGCACGCGCCTGTGGTCCCGGCTACTCGGGAAGCTGAGGCAGAAGAATCACTTGAACCTGGGAGGTGGAGGCTGCAGTGAGCCGCGATCGTGTCACTGCACTCCAGCCTGGGCAACAGGACAAGTCTCCGTCTCAAAATAAATAAATAAATAAATAAATAAAAATATTAATTTTAAAAATCAAAATTAACATGACTATGACGTAAAAATCTTTTCCTTATGTTTATAAACATGCTCTGGAGACAATTTACAAAAATGTTGTAAATGATGATTATGTTGTTGGAATAAGTATAGAACTTTTCAAGGTGGCCATTCTAATAAGAAATACCTATTTTCATGTAAAAGTTACTTTAGGTTTACAAAAAATTAATTTTATTTACATAAAGCACTTAGTAGAGTAGCACATGGTAAGTGCTCAATAGATGATAGTTGCTATTATTATGTAATTTACATACCACATGTGCTTTCCCCAAAAGAGGAATGGTAGTAGGGTGACAAGGTAAGCAATTCTCTGAAATCTGCCATAAACGGCTCTTTAGCTCTTGGACTTCTAGGATTCACCAGAGCTGTGCATGTATGTTAGATGGATGAAACACAAGGGTTTGACCCTGTAATGGATTTTTAATGACAACTCAATGAATAATCAGCCCCTATTCTCTTTCCCCCAGCCCCCTCCTTTTTGTTACCTCCTTTTCTTTTTCATTCAGCTTCTCTGTGCCAGGGAGGCCAGTAAGGTTCAAGGGTGGTGCACTCCGTCTACCTATAGACAGAGAAAGGAAACAGCATAGATTTAATAGGAGTGATAATTTCTCAGGTATAAAGTATTAAAAAGTTCAGTGCAGCCAGGCCAGCTAGGTATAGGCTCACTATATCCAGCTTAGGAAATCCTGTCCCATTCCCTGAGGCCTGTTTAGCTAGCAACGTGGGCACCCGAACATTCACTTGAAAATAAAAATGAATTACATATTCAGGGCATATGAATCACCCACAATCTGCTAAAATACACATACAGTCACACATCAAATGTAACTACTCACCACAGTAGCTATCTTTTATTTATTATTATTATTATTATTTTTGAGACAGGGTCTCACTCTGTTGCTCAGACTGGAGTGCAGTGTTGCGATCATAGCTCACTATAGCCTCAATCTCCCTGGCTCAAGTGATCCTCCTGCCTCAGCCTCCCAACTACCTGGGAAGACAGGCATGTGCCACCATACCCGGCTATCACCTATTTCTTCCTAACCATGTAGGAGACTCTAAAATCTGATGCCCAAATGTCATCCAGTTAAGAAAGGTCACACACTGCCTGCTTTGACAGCTGATGAATGGAAATAATAACTGCAGGACAGACATTCCCTAATCCTTGCCACTCGGCCAGCAGTACAAGGCAAACATGGTAATTAACCAAGTACTGTGTGCCTTCAGATCAAAGAAAGACTGTTAGGCCAGCAAAAGGCCCTTCTTTTTTATTATGTGAGGGAATATCTGTTCCTTCCAAAGTAGCCCTGTTTACCTGCAAAATCCACAAACAGGAACAATGAGCCATTATATGGCAAAGCAGGGGCTGAGGTCAACTCACATACCTGAGAAAGAAACCCAAGTAGGAGGTCACTGGCCAGGAGGGGAAGCTTGATGAGCAAAACTTTTTTGGTTTTGTTTTGGTTGTGTATTAGGGATTGGTGTTCAGCTGGGAATGGATAGACTGAGTTAAGCAAAGAAAGTCTAAGTTATATAGAGGTTGCTTTTTAAGTGGGGCAGAGAAACGGGAGGGACTGTTATAAGCTCCTCTGGTGGAAAACAGGCTTCTCTGTTATATCAACAAAAGGCATAAGGGATTATCCCAAATCCTCAAAAAGGGAGATAAAATCATTTGGTTCCTCACAAAAGTCACCAGAGGCTAGGCTACAATCAAAGATGCCAGGCTTCCAATACACAGATGCCTTAAGAACTCAGAACATAAAGGAGAGCAAGAGATCTCCTCAGCCTAAATGTAAGGGGTGAGAAAGGCTAACACCAGACTAGGAACAAACAATGAACAAGAGGCCGAGTACAGAGGTTCACACCTGTAATCCCAGCACTTTGGGAGGCTGAAGCAGGAGGATCACTTGAGCCCAGGAGTTCAAGACCAACCTGGGTGATGTAGTAAGACATTGTCTCTACCAAAAAAAAAAAAAAAATCTTCCGGTTTGGTGGCATTCGCCCGTAGTCCCAGCTACTCTCAGGAGCTGAACTGGGAGGATCACTTAGGCCTGGGAGTTCAAGGCTGCAGTGAGCCATGACCACACACTGCACTCCAGTCTGGACAGTAGAGGGAGACCCTGTCTCACAGAAAAAGAAAAAATAAACAATGAACAAGTCAGTGCAGATGGTACAGTAAACAAAAATCTATGATCATGTTAGCCAGTTCCTTCATTTAATTAAATTAATTAATTAATTAATTTTTTGAGACAGTCTTACTCTGTCACCCAGGCTGAAGTGCAATGGCGCCATCTTGGCTCACTGAAACCTCTGCCTCCCAGATTCAAGCGATTCTCCTGCCTCAGTCTCTGGAGTAGCTGGGATTACAGATGTGCACCACCACGCCCAGCTAATTTTTGTATTTTTTTTTTTCAGGAGAGATGGGGTTTCACCATGTTGGTCAGGCTGGTCTCAAACTCCCAAACTCAGGTGATTCGCCCACCTCAGCCTCCCAAAGTGCTGGGATTACAGGCGTGAGCCACTGCACCTGGCCCAGTTCCTCCATTTTAATTAGTCAGTATTAACTTAGTTGTATTTGGATTTTGGGGGCAGAGTGTTGGCAATAAGAAACTTACAAAAGAAAACTTGGATTTCACTGTCTTGGCTAATCCCCTAAAACACTACCTTTTCCTTCCTTCCATATTAAGAAAAAATTACTTGAAGTAAAGGAATAAATGGGGGAAAAAAGTCCCTTAAGTGGCCAGGCATAGTGGCTCATGCCTGTAATCCCAGCTCTTTGGGAGGCTGAGGCAGGCGGATCACCTGAGGTCAGGAGTTTGAGACCAGCCTGGCCAACCTGTCGAAACCCCATCTCTACTAAAAGTACAAAAATCATCTGGGCATAGTGGCAGGTGCTTGTAATCCCAGCTACTCAGGAGGCTGAGGCAGGAGAATCGCTTGAACCCGGAAGGCAGAGGTTGCACTGAGCCAAGATCGTATCACTGCACTCCAGCCTGGGTGACACAGCAAGACTCCATCTCTCCAAAAAAAAAAAAAAAAAAAAAAGTCCCTAAAGTGGACAAATCTGAGACCTGAATCCTGAATCTACTGAGACATACCTCCCCAAATTCCCAGTCATCGATTACCTATCACCAAGGATCATCAGATAGCATATGGCCTAATCTTGCTTGGTATACTAATCTCAAACTAGGACATACTCAAAGAGTTAAAACTAAGAAATAGAAATACTTTAGGTCTCCAACTTAGAAATCCTTATGTTTCTAGCAAGTAACATGCTTCTTTGCTCATGTTATATAAAAATAAAAAGCTTAGGCTGGGCACAGTAGCTCACGCTTGTAATTCCAGCACTTTGGGAGGCCGTGGCGGGTGGATCACTTGAGGTCAGTTTGAGACCAGCCTGGCCAACATGGCGAAAGTGTCTCTACCAAAAATACAAAAATTAGCCAGGCATGGTGGCACACACCTGTAATCCAATCCCAGCTACTTGGGAGGCTGAGGCAGGAGAATCACTTGAACCCAGGAGGCAGAGGTTGCAGTGAGCTGAGATCACACCACTGCACTCCAGCCTGGGTGATAGACCAAGACTCCGTCTCCAAAAATAAGTAAATAAATAAAAAATAATAAAATAGAAGGCTTTTAATTTATCTCCTGTGAAATAAGTCTCAAAATTCGTGGTAGACACAACTGCAGTAAACTAACTGCTCATGAACAATGGTAAAATAAGTTACCTCTCTGAAGTTCTTTTTTCCCGTCTCTATACTCTCACTCTGAGGATAGTCTCTGTCTGGCCATGAAGATTCTGAAAACATACTGATGTTTACTATTATTCTGCCTAAGCACCCTGACACCACAGAGGAAGGAAGATTACTGGGTCACCATAACCCCTACGATGCAAACTTCACAATTAAGACTTGTTCTGGCCTGAGAAATAATTACCTGAATTCGAAGCCATTGGAATGGAAGGACTCAGGCCGGAATCACTACAACAAAGAAGAGGAATTTAAACTTAGGTCATATCAAACAAGGTGATTTCCAAAAGCCCCTGTGAGACTGGGTGCCGTTTATCAGGTAGGTCACCTTGAAGAAGTGTAATGAGACAGATTGAACTATGTTTTATAGATATCTCACTGTATTGAGCAGGAAAGAAAATCTGTTCTAAGGAAGAAAAATTCCTCAGATTTGTTAAGAAAAGCTTGTAGTCTAGAACACCACTAACACCACTCAAGGGGAAGGAATACAAACATGATTCTCCAGTGAAAATCTAGGTATGAAGAGAGAGTTGAAGTCATGGGTAGAAGGCTAGGGGAAAATTCACTCATTTTTAAAAATAAGATCAAAGTAGTAAAGTTTGATTCTAGGAGGTCAGTAGTTTCTCAAAACTGTCAGTATGCCACTGGTTCTGAGATGGACTGCTAAAATATTTCTGAATTCTTCTAGCTACTCAATTATTATTACTCTGCCATCTAGGGTGCCCAAAAATACATGCTAAGGCCAAGGCATCCCAGAAAAAAATGCCTCCTTCACCCTGGAGTAATTACTCACATGTCAGCTTGCCGGCGGAGCCACTGCTGGCAAGCGCTACTGTCTTGGATATACTGGAGAACTTCTGAGAGCATAGTGCGTTTAAGGCGCTCTTCCTCCCGTGTCTTCTTGAGGTGATCGTAGGTTCTGGCACCTGGGGGTATAGAAAACACAGTGACCACAATGACAATGCAGCAGAACTGAAGGGCTTTCTAACTGACCAAGAAACTGGTTTTGGGTTTTGTTGTTAAAGTCTATTTCCTTTGCAAAACTGCTTTCACAATTATTTCTCCAAGACCCAAGTAGATTTTCCCTAGTTTGAAATCCTTTTCTTAATACTAAGTATTAAATATTTGTATTCCTTTTCTATCTGTAAGAAATTTGGGAGAAAAAAAACCAGTAGAAAAGTACAAAGAAAATAAGAATTGCTCATATTTCCACACCCTCAAAAAGTAACCAACTTTTACTGTAGTCGTAGTTGCTTCCTGTTTTTTCTATTTTTATAAATTTTTTCAAAGTCACACAAGTGCTATAAGCATATGCCTCTCCTTAAAAAACAATTAGAATTACAAAAAAAGAGTTCTTTGACATGTAGTACCTCTTCTCTATATTTCTCAGAGGCAGCCAACATCAGGAAACCAAAATTAATTATCAGAGTCTCTATATGCATCTTGATAAACAGAAGAGTTGTGTGGTGTTTTCTACATGTTAAAAAAGGTTCACAGATTCCAAAATACTGCACCAGTGGGTTTCAAAATTCAAACTAGGTTCCACAGAGCCCCAGGATACCACAGGAATATCTTAGAGGTTAATGTAAAGAGAAAGGGCACTGCCAGATACCAGCGGTCCTGGGCTTTACACGTAACTTGAACCATTAAAGTTCAACCAAAGTAATTCCACTTTTATCTTATTTGTAGATTGGGGCTCCACACAAAATTTAATTTTAAAAATGGTTTCCACTGTTAAAGAACCATTATACTAGGCTGAACTTACATCCATAAGGTTATGTTGCACCCAAAGGGCTGTGTTAAGAAGTCAACTATAGGCCGGGCGTGGTGGCTCAAGCCTGTAATCCCAGCACTTCGGGAGGCCGAGACGGGCGGATCACGAGGTCAGGAGATCGAGACCATCCTGGCTAATACGGTGAAACCCCCTCTCTACTAAAAAATACAAAAAACTAGCCAGGCGACAAGGCGGGCACCTGTAGTCCCAGCTACTCGGGAGGCTGAGGCAGGAGAATGGCATAAACCCGGGAGGCGGAGCTTGCAGTGAACTGAGAACCGGCCACTGCACTCCAGTCTGGGCGGCAGAGCAAGACTCTGTCTCAGAAAAAAAAAAAAAAGAAGAAGAAAAAAAGAAGTCAAGTATTGCTGGGCGCGGTGGCTCAAACCTGTAATCCCAGCACTTTGGGAGGCTGAGGCAGGCAGATCACCTGAGGTCAGGAGTTCGAGATCAGCCTGACCAACATGGAGAAACCCCGTCTCTACTAAAAATACAAAAAAAAAAAAATTAGCCGGGCAGAGTGGCACGTGACTATAGTCCCAGCTACTCAGGAGGCTGAGGCAGGAGAATCGTTTGAACCTAGGAGGCGGAGGTCATGGTGAACCAAGATGGCACCACTGAACTCCAGCCTGCGCAACAGAGCCAGACTCCGTCTCAAAAAAAAAAAAAGAAGCCAACTATTTCTTATAGGTAGTAGGTGATAGCTGTCAATAATCACAAAGACTTCAAATAGGAAGAAGGAGGGAATGCTAAAGATCATTCCAACAATGACAGCAAAACAATAGAAACTGCCATTTATTGAGGATTTATTGTGTGCCAGATACTGTGCTATGCTTATATGCAGTATCTCTAATTAAATCTTTACACTAACTCTAAGAACCTT
The DNA here is from genome assembly GCF_002776525.5 of Piliocolobus tephrosceles. Taxonomy (NCBI): domain Eukaryota; kingdom Metazoa; phylum Chordata; class Mammalia; order Primates; family Cercopithecidae; genus Piliocolobus; species Piliocolobus tephrosceles. The sequence continues at coordinate 30,809,988 of NC_045449.1, forward strand.
AAGGGCCGGGCGCGGTGGCTCAAGCCTGTAATCCCAGCACTCTGAGAGGCCAAGGCGGGAGGACTGCTTGAGGCCAGGAGTTTGAGATCAGCCTGGGCAACATAGCAAGACTCAGTCTCTAGGGAAAAAAAGAAAAAAAGGAAAGAAAAAGAAATGTAGATAGAATCACATTGCAGAGCTGGTAAAATGGAGAGCCAAAACTTATACTCAAGCTTTTTAAGTCTAGACCCAAGCTCTTAACTACTATAATACACTGTCTGTTACAACCTGGTTCTAGTACTAACTAGCTCTGTAACCTCTTTATACCTTAATTTCTTCACTAAATGGAAGTAACGGTACTTTGTAAGTTTGTCATGAGAATTCAGTGACTTGATCCAAGTGAAACGTTAGCATAGAGACTGGTACATGGTAAACATCTGATAGATGTTAGCTGCTAATAATATAATTATTGTCACTACCCCAAGTAACTGGGATGCAAGCACCTAGAGCCAGTTGAAGCTTCATTATTTTATTATTTTATAAAAATGCTAAGGCCATGTATCATTAAATTTGAAAAGGGTGATGACATCCTTTTTTTTTTTTTTTTTTTTTTTGAAACAGACTCTCCCTCTGCCGCCCAGGCTGGAGTACAGTGGCACGATCTCAGCTCACTACAACCTCTGCTTCTCAGGTTCAAGCGATTCTTGTGCCTCAGCCTTCCGAGTAGTTGGGATTAAAGGTGTGTACCACAATGCCTAATTTTTGTATTTTTAGTAGAGATGGGCTTTCATCATGTTGGTCAGGCTGGTTTCGAACTCCTGGACTCAAGTGACCCACCTGCCTTGGCCTCCTAAAGTGCTGGGATTACAGGCGTGAGTCACTGCACCCGGCCCAAGATTCTTTTTTTTAAAAGAGCCTTGGCAGAATCCTAAATCTAAAGCAGCACCTCTCTTTCCTTTGTCTCATAACTTTTATTTTACCAAAGATAATCTATATAAAGGTATTTATAGGGATTAAGTAGCCAAAACTTTACTGGAAAGATTTAAAGCATTCTGGTAAAGAATAGCTTGTGTTTTAAAAAAAATTCACAACAACTCAGAGACTTCCTCTGTGTGTTTGGAAGACACTTGCCCTCAGGTACGGTATGTAGCTGAAGCATACTTACTACAAAAATTGGTAATGCCTGCTGTCCTGTATTCTTGGAGCCTCTTGATTTCCCTTCGGAGTTCAAATTCCACTGTTTTCCCCAAAAGGAATGAAGGAAAAAATTACAAAAATAAAAGCAACATCAGTGAGCACTTTTGCTATTGAGCGTTTTCATTAATTCTGCCTTATAAGACTAGGTAAGTTCATTTGGAGAATCCTACTTGTTGGTAACTTCTCATTAGAAATTTTACCCAAGAGCTGAGGAAAACCTACTCCAGCTGTCTTCCAGCTGCTGTCTCCAGAGGCAGCAGCTGGAACTGTCTTCTAGAAAACTTAGTGAAATGGTTGAATTCATTTGTCTACAAAAGTAACAAATTTTTTTTTTTTTTTTGAGACAGAGTCTCGCTCTGTCATCCAGGCTGGAGTGTAATGGCACGATTACAATGCAACCTCCACCTCCCAGGTTCAAGCGATTCTCCCTGCCTCAGCAACCTGAGTAGCTGGGATTACAGACATCCACCACCACACCCGGCTAATTGTTGTATTTTTAGTAGAGATGGGGTTTTGCCATACTGGCCAGGCTGGTCTCAAACTCCTGACCTCAGGTGATCCACCCACCTCGGCCTCCCAAAGTGCTGACATTACAGGAATGAGCCACCGCACCTGGCCAAATATAATTTTTTTTAACAAGCAAGTTTCCCTGCTCTAACTATCTTCTGTTAAAAGTTCCACCCACATGACCAAGTTCTTTTATGAAACCTATTACTTGACGTGGCCCTGATGCAAGGGAAGGACAAAAGCTCTGTGCGCAAGCCCCTGTAAGTTTCTTTACAGCTTTATTCCTAGAGGAACAAAAGTGCATTGTGTTTTCCATAAACCAAAGGTTTCTTTCTGCCTCCTCTGAGCATACAGATCAGGTTGTACTGTTTGGGTTATTATGTGATAAATCATTCTAACTTGGTTGCTTTTTTGAAACAGAGAATGAAGGAAGAGCCTGGACAATCCATGGAGTGTAGTTCTTTGGAGTGACACATAAACCAGGGGTGTGTCCCAAACTGGGACAGGAAGTAAAGGATCAGTCACCTGGTACAAACCACACAAAGAACGCCAACAAAACAAGGTGTTTAGTGAGGACAATCAACCTGGCTCAGAAAAATGTCTGCAATGCTACGTAAGAAATATTTTCATGATGAGAAAAAGGGCCTTAGTAGAGTCCCCCCACCAGAACTAAACTTAAGAGGCCACATACACAAATGTCATGATGAAAGGTACAGAATAAGCCAGAGTCCATATTATTTTAACAATCTAGGCCTTACTGCCATACTAACATTTTGTTTTTTGTTTTGAAACAGGGTCGCGCTCTGTCGCTCAGGCTGGAGTGCAGTGGCATGATTTCGGCTCACGACAACCTCCGCTACCCAGGTTCAAGCAATCCTCCCACCTCAGCCTCCAAAGTAGCTGAGACTACAGGTGTGCACTACCATGCCTGGCTAACTTTTGTATTTTTGTAGAGATGGAGTTTTAGTATGTTGCCCAGATTGGTCTCGAACTCCTGGACTCAAACGATCCTCTTGCCTCGGCCTTCCAAAGTGCTGTGATTACGGGTGTGAGCCGCCACGCCCGGCCTCCTCACAACTTTTAATTTTTTATAGTGAAAAATCAAATGGTAACTAGGTAAAGCTCTCACACAAATACCACAGAAAGGCAAGAGAACGACGGAAGTACTATCTCCACAAGCTATCCGTCTCTGTCCTCATTTTTAAAACTACTTTTAATATTAAAATATTTATGAACAAAATAAAATGATGTCTGAGATTTGCTTCAGAATAATCCAGTCGAGGGCAAGAGGGGAGAGTGGGTGGTAAAGATGAAACCAGACTGGTCATGTGTTGAAAACTGCTGAAGCTGGATGATGGATACATGGGAGTTCATCATATTATTATCTCTACTTAAAAGTAGGGAGAAAAACTACTAAATTATTGTTTATCTGGGGCAATGGGGGAAGCCATTAGGGCTTTTAAACCTCTCTTCTGCTACCCCCATAGTCCCAAATTTGTCTCATGGAAATAAAGGGGAACAAAGAGAGAAATATCCATTTATTTATTTAGAGAACTCCGAATAAAACACATCATTATCTCTCCTATTTATATAAACATACACACACAAATACTGCTTAAGGCTCAAAAACCACCTACATGCATGGCTTTCAATGAATTTGTCATGTTCCACTGGCCCCACAATTCTTGCAAATCGCCTCATTGTTTCATAAAGGTCCTGGACCTCCTTGGGATATCGCCGTTCCATTACTACAGAGAAAATAAAACATAAATGTGTCATAGGAAATGTAAGGATCCCTAAGTTTTCAGCATTTTTTTTAATAATTAGTAAAATAGAAGAACATTATTCATAACCTCACATGACTAACTTATCCATGACAGGAAGCAAACAGGAAAGCCAAGAATGCAAAACACTAATCATAATGACAGCACCACAGCAACTGTTCCACAGGGATGTTGTTATCATTGGAGATCGTCTCCACCACTGAGCATTACTAATCTCCCACATCTACTGTTTTTTTTTTTGTTTGAGATGGAGTCTCACTCTGTCTCCTAGGCTTGAGTGCAGTGGTGTGATCTCAGCACACTGCAACCTCAGTCTCCTGGGTTCAAGCAATTCTCCTACCTCAACCTCCCAAAGTAGCTGGGATTATACAGACACCTGCCACCATGCCCAGCTAATTTTTGAATTTTTAGTAGAGATGGGGTTTCACCACGTTGGCCAGGCTGGTCTTGAACTCTTGACCTCAAGTGATCCGCCCACCTCGGCCTCCCAAAGCGCTGGGATTACATGCGTGAGCCACCGCGCCCAGCCACCTTTCTTTTATTTTTTTTGACATGGAGTCTTGCTCTGTGGCCCAGGCTGGAGTACAATGGTGCGATCTCAGCTCACTGCAACCTCCGCCTCCCAGGTTCAAGCAATTTTCCTGTCTCAGCCTCCCAAGTAGCTGGGATTACAGGCACGCTGCCATGCTCGGCTAATTTTTTGTATTTTAGTAGAGACGGGGTTTCACCATCTTGGCCAGGCTGGTTTTGAACACCTGAACTCAGGCAATCTTGGCCTGCCTTGGCCTCCCAAAGTGCTAGGATTACAGGCATAAGCCACCATGCCTAGCCACCTCACTATCTTTTAACTTCACAGGGGCAGGAACTGCTGGCAGTAATGGACAAGACAATTAAAGGCAGATCTTACATTCTTAGGAAGAATTATGGCCAAAATTTATGGTATTAACTCCCACAGGAAAACAAGGAAGCTACAGACAAAATAATCCATCCAGAAGATTTCCCATTAGCTGAGAAAAGGTGTGATTTCTTGCATGTACCACCTACACATCCTCAAGCAAGATATGTATTTTTTTCATCCTTCATACGGGTCATTTTGCCTTTCTCTAAACTAAATTAACTACTACAACTTAATTTACTGCTAATGAAGTTATATTTGACAACTGTCATGCAAATATCATGCAGAGACACCAGAGCAGCAACTCTGGGGATCACTACTGACCAAACATCTAATCTAAAGACATATCTGCAAAGAAGACGGGAGAGTAAAACTGACTAACAATAACTGGTAGATTGGAGCAGTCAGGAACTCTCAAACTGCTACTTGGGTCATTTCAATCAGTAATTAGGTTAGTTCTATCTACTCTTGGACAAAAGATACAGCCTTTCATTTATGACAGCTATTATTTTTTCATAGCTTGCTTTTTTATTTTTATTTTTTTGAGACAGAGTCTCGCTGTGTCACCCAGGCTGGAGTGCAGTGGCACGATCTCAGCTCACTGCAACCTCCGCCTCCTGGGTTCAAGCGATTCTCCTGCCTCAGCCTCCTGAGTAGCTGGGACTACAGGCACACATCACCACGCCTGGCTGATTTATTTTTTAGTAGAGATGGGGCTTTATCATGTTGACCAGGATGGTCTCGATCTCCTGACATCATGATCCGCCTGCCTCAGCCTCTCAAAGGACTGGGATTACAGGCGTGAGCCACTGCATCCGGCCTTTTTATTTTTTATTTTTGAGATAGGGTCTCGCTGTGTTTCCCAGGCTGGAGTGCAGTGGCACAATCACAGTTCACTGTAGCCTCAACATCCCAGGCTCAAGAGATTCTCTCACCTTAGCCTCCCAAATACCTGGGACTACAGGCACATGCCCCCATGCTTGGCTTTTTTATACAGAGATGGGTATCTCCCTATGTTGCCCAGGCTGGTCTTTAACTCCTAGGGTCAATCATTCCTCCTGCCTCAACCTCCCAAAGTGCTGGGAGCCACCACGCCCAGCCTATGACCGCTATTTAAACTAAGTCCTCTTTTTAGGTGAATCTCTTCTCTTGCAGGAGATATTCTTACCCAAAAATCCTAGAAGCTGATTTAAGGAGCAGCCATAGCTCATTTGAAAAAAAAAAAAAAAAAAAACCAACAACAACAAAAAACAAAGCAGAAGAATATGGAGTAAAAATTTTAAATTTGAAGAAAAAAAAACCCTGCCTACCATATTAAGGTCAATTGTACATTCAGTATAATGGCAGCTGAAAACCTCTGAAACTACATTGCACACGCTACTTCTATACTCTCAGAAGCAACAGAGCTTCCCCTCAGCCCTCTGTTTGAAAAAATATAGATAACAGAATAATGAAGCCAAACTGACCTCTATCAGTTGAAAACAGAATTTATTTAGGAGTCAATGTCTACAAGGAGTAAAGATCAAAAATTAACTGGACTATTATGGAAAACCCAGGAATTCAGGTAGAGAACCTACTACTGTGGCTACTAGAACACGATCAATTAATCTGATCCTGAATTATTTTTGCAGATCCACGGGTCTTGATAAGGATGGGGTTCACTAGGGAATCTCATACACTGCTAGAAGAAACTGAAATTAATACAACCATCTTTTGGAAAGCAACTTGGCAGCAGGCATCAATAATTTTTAGTGGTCATAATTTTAGATGTATTAATCCCACTTCTAAAAATCTACCTTTAAAAAAATCCTAAATAATGACAAAGCTTTATTCACAAGTTCATCATAGCATTATTTATGTAATGATTAAAAGAACTCAAAACAAGCTAAATACCTAAAGAGAGAAGTTAAGCATATAATTATATCTCTTACATGTATATATACAACATAACTATTAAAAGTACATATTATGTAATCTATAAAAACTGATATTCTTGAAAAATATGTAACATAAAGTGTAACTTGAAAAATATGTAACATAAAGTGAAAAAGAAATAAGGAAGGCATGGTGGCTCACACCCATAATCCCAGCACTCTAGGAGGTCGAGGTGGGCAGACTGCTTGAGTCCAAGGAGCTCAAGACCAGCCTGGACAACATGGCGAAACCCCGTCTCTACTAAAAATACAAAAAATTAGCTGGGCGTGGTGGCACATGCCTATAATCCCAGCTACTTGGGAGGCTGAGGTGGGAGAATCCACCTGAGCCTGGGAGGTGGAGACTGCAGTGAGCTGAGCCATGCACTCCAGCCTGGGCAACTGGAGTGAGACCCTGTCTCAAAAAATAAATAAATAATAAAGGACCTAAAATGTAACATACTTATGATCATGGCTATATTTTAAAAAAATATATAGATTTTCTGTTGCCCAGGCTGGAGTGCAGTGACATGATTATAGCTCACTGCAGCCTTGAACTCCCGGGTTCAAGTGATCCAATGCCTCAGTCTCCCAAGTAGCTGGGATTATAGGCGCAAGCCACCATGCCTGGCTAGATATTCCTTTAGACTAAAAAGACACAACCTTGTTGACTGAACCCTGTAATGCTATGGATTATTAAAGAAATACCCCTACAAGAATCTATCAACTAGGATATGTTTTACAATAACCATTAGGTTATTGTACAAACCTAACCATTAGGTTATTCTTTACAAAAAAAGAATATTATGACACACAACTATTACAAATATTTTAATACAAACATTGTGATTATTATTATGATATCATCCTTCTTATTTGTGGAAGACTCTATGTTGTGGAAGAAGACAAAGTACAGGGACTTTTTCTGCTCTGCTTAGGTATCTCTGATATTTAAAATAGCAAAGACCAGACATGATAGCTCGAGCCTGTAATAAGGAGGCTGAGGTGGGAGTATCACTTGCACCTAGGACTTCAAGGCTGCAGCAAGATACCATCATGCCACTGCACTCCATCCTGGGCAATAGTGCAAGACCTTGTCTCTTAAAAAACAAAAAACCACAGTAAGGTCAAAGGTGGCATTTATTTTAAAAATCACTGTATGGGCCGGGCGCGGTGGCTCAAGCCTGTAATCCCAGCACTTTGGGAGGCCGAGACGGGCGGATCACGAGGTCAGGAGATCGAGACCATCCTGGCAAACTAGCCGGGCGAGGTGGCGGGCGCCTGTAGTCCCAGCTACTCCGGAGGCTGAGGCAGGAGAATGGCATAAACCCGGGAGGCAGAGCTTGCAGTGAGCTGAGATCCGGCCACTGCACTCCAGCCCGGGCGACAGAGCGAGACTCCGCCTCAAAAAAAAAAAAAAAAAAAAAAAATCACTGTATGTATTTTTATCACCATCATATAATATTAAATATCATTTGTCTGCCTACAACCATCCAAAATAAAGATCACTTTCTGTTATTTATCTAAAATATTTTTACAACCTTAAGGTTATGTTATGCTTAACACATAGTTGCAAAACATGACTCTATCCAGAAAATGATTCATTAATATTCACACTGTAATTACTATACAAATTTTTAAAAAAGAATTTTAATACAAGTTTTGTTGACTATAAATACATTTATCTGTTTATTTATTTATTTATTTATTTTTGAGACCAAGTCTCACTCTGTCGCCCAGCCTTGAGTGCAGTGGCATGATCTCGGCTCACTGCAACCTTCACCTCCTGGGTTCAAGTGATTCTCCTGCCTCAGCCTCCCAAGTAGCTGGGATTACAGGTGTGTGCCACCACGCCTGGCTAATTTTTTTTTGTATTTTTAGTAGAGATAGGGTTTCACCTTGTTAGCCAGGATGGTCTTGATCTCCTAACCTCGTGATCCGCCCACCTCTTACAGGCAAGAGCCATTGCGCATGGTCCCCAATTAATACTTTTAAACTCTCACTATGGATCAGAATTTCCCGAAGACTTTAAAAACGCAGAGGCTGTCCAGGCATGGTGGCTCACACCTGTAATCCCAGCACTTTGGGAGGCCGAGGTAGGTGGATCACGAGGTCAGGAGATCGAGACTATCCTGGCTAACACGGTGAAACGCTGTCTCTACTAAAAATACAAAAAAATTAGCCAGGTGTAGTGACAGGCACCTATAGTCCCAGCTATTCGGTAGGCTGAGGCAGGAGAATGGCATGAACCCAGGAGGTGGAGGTTGCAGTGAGCTGAGATCGCGCCACTGCACTCCAGCCTGGGTGACAAAGTGAGACTCCATCTCAAAAAAGAAAAAAAAAACGCAGATGCTGTGCCTCCAACCCTAGAGATTCTTACTTAATTAATCTGGAGTGATAGCCAGGCTAATATGCAACTTGGATTAAGAACTACAATACATGATTTTAAAATTATTCATAATATTGGAAAAAAAATTGTAAAATAAAGAAAACTGCTAATACTTACATTGAAACTTTCTAAGGTTGATTAATCCATGGTCTCTTATAATTCTAGAATGAAAAGCCACAATAATTTGTGCATTAGAATTATTTTCACATTTACTAATGCTTTCCATATATAGCTGTCATCAGACCTCTTAAACATGCTGAGGTGGAATACAGAGGTCCAAAGAAGTCACTCTCACAAACTTCTGCAGGTCAGTGAATCACTAACACAATTTTAGACTCTCAGGCATCACAGGTTTTTCCTCTTCTTGCGTATAGTAGACTCTCCATGACTATTTGCTGAATGAATGAATGAATCAATAACCACTCACAAATGCTGAAAAACATGTCTGTCACTTAAGATGAAACCGAAAGGAATCTCTGTTCATGTCATAAAATTAATCTATTCAGCTTGTGGGAATAATTGAGAACAGCCATTTTAGAGAAATCTGCTAACTGTAAAAGGGCATCATGATCACATATTCAACATTTACAACTGTGCATTCACACAACACTTTGACGGTACTAGAAATAAATATTGGGCATGTTTAATGAAAGGGCATCATAAAACAAAAGATTTGATAGCAACATCAACAACCGAGATCTACAATACTCTCTAGCTCGAACTATGTTTTAAGCAAAAGAGAATTTAAACCAGGCAAAGTTATGTGTCTTGAATCTGATTTATACCAGAGGTATTCGTAACTAGCAATGAAGTTTCTCATAGGAGCAACTGGGTATGCTTCTTCAGCATTTCATGGAAGCGAACTCCGGACATGCAGAGAGTAAGTTTTACTTTAGATCAGGGGTCCCCAGTCCCTGGGCCATGGGCCAGTTAGGAACCAGGCTGCACAGCAGGTGAGCAGCTTTACCACCTGAGCTCTGCCTCCTGTCAGATGAACAGCAGCATTAGATTCTCACAGGAGCACAATCCCTATTGTGAACTGCTCATGTGAAAGATCTAGGTTGTGTGCTCCTTATGAGAATCTAACCAATGCCTGATGATCTGAGGTAGAACAGTTTCATCCCAAAACCATTCCAGCCCCCAGACATCCATGGAAAAACTGTCTTCCATGAAACCGCTCCCTGATGCCAAAAAGGTTGAGGGCTGCTGCTTTAGATCACATCTTAGTTCCTCCAGAGTGAATTGCAAGTCCCTCTTTCTTTTCTTTTACTTTTTCTTTTAGAGATGGGGTCTTCCTCTGTTGCCCAGACTGGCCTTGAACTCCTAGGCTCAAGTTATCCTCTCACCTTAGCCTCCCAAGTAGCTAGGACTAGAGGTTCATGCTACCATACCTCGCTTCTCTCCTTTTCACTGCTGAGATACTACTGTCTCTACAGTTAGTAACACCACAGTTAAATACATGCCTACACATATATACACACACCAGCACACTTATACCCTCTGCATACTCTTCTCTGAAACCAACAGGGGTCTGAGATCCATAATTTCTAAGTCTGAATGTATACTTTTTGATATGTTGCAAAGACAGGAATAACCAGTATGCTTGAAACTTGTTCGGAATTCCTTTGAAATCCTTTTAGATGAACGACTTCTCATAAAAAAATGAACAGTTAGAAAGAGACCATTAACAAAGCACAACAGGGCTGGGTGCAGTGGCTCATGCCTATAATCCCAGCACTTTGGGAGGCTAAGGTGGGCGGATCACCAGAGGCCAGGAGTTTGAGACCATCCTGGCCAACATGGCGAAACCGTGCCTCTACTAAAAACAAAAAAATTAGCTGGGCATGATGGCACGTGCCTGTAGTCCCAGCTACTTGGGAGGCTGAGGCATGATAATTGCTTGAACTCAAGAGGCGGATGCTGCAGTGAGCCAAGATCACATCATTGCACTCCAGCCTGGGTGACGGATCAAGACTGTCTCAAAAATAATAATAATAAAATAAAAACTAAAAATCAAATATAAAAGCCTAACAGGCCGAGTGCAGTGGCTCACATCTGTAATTCCAGCACTCTGGGAGGCCAAGGTGGTAGGATGCCTTGAGCCTAGGAGTTCCGGACCAGCCCAGGCAACATTGTGAGACCCCATTTCAAAAAAAGTTTTTTTTTTGAGACAGAGTCTCACTCTGTCGCCCAGGCTGGAGTGCAGTGGTGCAATCTTGGCTAACTGCAACCTCCGCCTCCCAGGTTCAAGCAATTCTCCTGCCTCAGCCTCCCAAGTAGCTGGGACTACAGGTGTGCGCCACCACCCCCAGCTAAGTTTTGTATTTGTAGTAGACACAGGGTTTCACCATGTTGGCCAGGCTGGTCTTGAATTCCTGACCTCAAGTGATCCACCAGCCTCGGCCTCCCAAAGTGCTGGGATTACAGGCGTGAGCCACCACACCCGGACTAAAAAAAAAAAAAGGTTTTAAAATTAGCCAAGTGTGGTGGTGCGCACCTGTAGTCCTAACTACTTGGGAGGCTAAGGTGGGAGGATTGTTTGAGCCCAGGAGTTGGAGACTGCAGTGAGTCATGATAGTGCCACTGCACTCCAGCCTGGGTGACAGAGTTAAGTATGAGACTCTGTCTCTTACTTAACCAAAAAAAAAAAAAAAAAAAGGAACACGGTGGTTCATGCCTGTAATCCCAGCACTTTGGGAGGCAGAGGGGGATGGATCACTTAAGGGGGGGAGTTCGAGACCAACCTGGCCAACATGGCAAAACCCCATCTCTATTAAAAATGCAAAAATTAGCCAGGCGTGGTGGTGCACACCTATAGTCCCAGCCACTCGGGAGGCTGAGGCAGGAGAATCACATGAACCCAGGAGGCAGAGCTTGCAGTGAGCTGAGATCACACCACTACACTCCAGCCTGGGTGACAGAACAAGACTCCATCTCAAAAAAAAAAAAGAAAAAGCAAAGAATGATTCACAAATATTAAAAAAAAAAAGTGTAACAATAATGTCTTCATGCCTTTACTTTATCTTGTTCTTTTACTTCAAAAAGCTTAAAACAGTGTACCCATATTATTCATTGTTCATCATAACGTCAATAAAGGATAAGGACAGAGGATATAAAAATAACACAGGAATTATTATCCTCATTTGAGAGATGGAAAAATTGAGGACTAAGGAGGGTAAGAGTCTTCTCCAAGGTCAAAAGATGAGCCACAAGTGGAGCATTCTCTCATGGACTATATGTGGTCAATCACTCAAAGCTGAGGCCAGGCACAGTGGCTCATGCCTGCAATCCTAACACTTTGGGAGCCGAGGAGGGAGGATCACTTAAGTCCAGGAGTTTGAGACCAGCCTGGCCAACATAGCAAAACAACATAGCAAAATCCCGTATCTACAAAAAACACAAAAAATTAGCCAGGCATGGTGGTGCACTGCTGTAGTCCCACATGCTCAGGAGGCTGAGGTGGGAGAATTGATTGAGCCTGGGAGGTTGAGGCTGCAGTGAGCCATGATTGTGCCGCTGCTCTCCAGCCTGGGCAACCGAGTGAGACCTTGTCTCTCTCTCTCTCTCTCACACACACACACACACACGCATACAAAACAATAATCCAAAGCTGAAAGGAGTCCAGGATGGTTTATTATACTTACTTTTTTCGTCTTTGTCTCTCCTTTAACCTGGAATGATAGATATCTACCACAGCCATCTTCAGAGCTACAAATAAATTCATACATATACTATATATACACATCACATATATATATATAATATAAATAAATAAAACCAAGACAAAAATAAACCTTTTACCCAAACTTTGAACTTCATATTGCTAATTACTCCACACTCACTAGTCTAGAAAACATAAAAATATTCCTGCATAATGAATTTCTCTATCAGTAAATAAGGTAATTTTTCCCCTATTTATATATCTTATGGCATTACTCAGATTATAATTTCTGCTTTCTGCAGTCATAAAAATGAGTAAGATCAGGTCCTTTGCCAGGATGTGAACGGAGCTGGAGGCCATTATCCTTAGCAAACTAACACAGGAACAGAAAACCAAATACCACATGTTCTTCCTTTTAAGCGTGGAACTAAATGATGAGAACACATGGACACGTAGAGGGGAATAACACACACTGGGGCCTATCAGAGGGTGGAGGGTGGGAGGAGGGAGAGGATCAGGAAAAACAACTAATGGGTACTAGGCTTAATACCTGGATGATGCAATAATCTGTATAACAAACTCTATGACACAAGTTTACCTACGTAATATACCTGCATATGTACCCCTGAATTTAAAATAAAAGTTAAAAAAAATTCTGCTATTAAATACCTTTTTTGGACATTGTTATGTATCTATTACTATACATAGTGAATATCTGATCTTCAGTAATACATGGGCTAGAAATTGCATCAATTAGAGTACTCATAAGAATGAATATTGGGCTGGGCGTGGCGGTTCACACCTGTAATCCCAGCACTTTGGGAGGCTGAGACAGGTGGATCACCTGAGGTCAGGATTTTAAGACCAGCCTGGCCAACATGGTAAAACCCCGAATCTACAAAAATACAAAAATTAGCCGGGCATGATGGCAGGTACCTGTAATCCCAGCTACTCGTCAGGCTGAGGTGGGAGAATCAATCACTCAAAGCCAGGGGGTGAGGTTGCAGTAAGCTGAGATCATGCCACTGTACTCCAGCCTGGGGCAACACAGTGAGACTCCGTCTCAAAAAAACAGAATGTTGGTCGGGCGCAGTGGCTCACACCTATAATCCATCCACCGAGGTGGGTGGATCACTTGAAGTCAGGAGTTCGAGATCAGCCCAGCCAATATGGTGAAAGCCTGTCTTTACTAAAGATACAAATATTGGCTAGACATGGTGGCAAGTGCCTGTAGTCCCGGCTACTCGAAAGGCTGAGGCAGGAGAATCACTTGAACCCGGGAAGTAGAGGTTGCAGTGAGCTGAGATGGCGCCACTACATTCCAGCCTGGGTGTTACAGCGAGGCTCCATCTCAAAAAAAAAAAAAAAAAAGAATATCTATCATGGTCTTAACTGCACAGGAGTAAGAGAATGTCAAGGCAAGACTAATGTGAATAAAGGTACAGTGTAGACATGTGCGAGTTTTCAGCTGGGAAGCAGCAACTGTTTAGAGTGTAGAGTTTCGCATTTTGTAGTGAAAAGTTCCATCAAGTACCCTAAGCAGTATAAAAGCCCTGCTTGGTTTCCGGGGACCCAATCCTTTCCTGGCTTTAGTCTTATGTTAAAGACACAGAGATAAGGAGGAAAGAGGCTGTAAATAGTAAAAGTTTTAATAAGTACAATAGTTCTGGTTCTTTCTTTCCCTAGCCACTCTTTCCATCTTCAGAGCTCCGAAGGTTCTGTTCTAATTTCTTTTTACCCCTCACCTTAGTCCTATAAACTCCTCTACTTCTGTGTGTCCAAGTACCATCAAAATGTGTAATTTCAAACTCAATATCCATTTTAAGCTCCAGTTCCTACTGGTATCATTACTCACATGGCCTTCAGTTGCAAACTTATATTCTACCCCTTTCCTATCCTATAAAACTCCTATATTGGATAACTGCATCACAGTAAAGATAGCTGTCCAAGACAGAACTCAATCTGGATTCTTCCTCCTTCCCCTCCATAGTCAATGAGTCTTAGCCACACTGCACTTCACACTTACATCTCTCAGATTCATCCCTTCATCCCTAACCCTATTCCCTAGCTCAGGCATCTTGTCTCTCCTGTCATCTTCATGCTATCTTGTAGGAGAGGCATCATTACTTATTGACTCCATTCTTGCGTTACTCTAACTCATCCCTTCCAAACGGTACTTGAGAAACTCATCCCTTCCAAACGGTACTTGAGAAATATTTTAAAGCACAATGTAATGGTGTAATTCCCTAGCTTATAATTCTTCAGTGGCTTCCCATCCACATACAGTTCAAACTCTTGCATGTTACACAAGACTATTTACTGTCTTGATTATGCCTACCTTTCCACGCATTTTTTTTTTTTTTTTTTTTTCGAGATGGAGTCTTACTCTGTTGCCCAGGCTGGAGTGCAGGGGTGCTCGGCTCACCGCAACCTCTGCCTCCCAGGTTCAAGGGATTCTCCTGCCTCAGCCTCCCGAGTAGCTGGGATTACAGGTGTGCACCACCGCACCTGGCTAATTTTTGTATTTTTAGTAGAGACAAGGTTTCGCCATGTTGGCCAGGCTGGTTTTGAACTCCTGACCTCAAGTAATTTACCCGCTTCAGCCTCCCGAAGTTCTGGAATTACAAGGGTGAGCTACTGCACCTGGCCCCATTCTTGTTGCCTATCACTTCCAAGTAGGAAAAACACTGAAATTATCTAAATGTTTTTTAGACAATTTTTCTGTGTTAATGCTATAATTCTAAATCTGCCTTAATTGAAAATGAAATGTGTATTTTAAAAAACATCATAAGCGGCTGGGCGCACGGCTCATGCCTGTAATCCCAGCACTTTGGGAGGCCGAGGCAGGTGGGTCACGAGGTCAGGAGATCAAGACTATCCTGGCTAACAAGGTGAAACCTTGTCTCTACTACAAACACAAAAAATTAGCCAGGAGTGCTGGCGGGCACCTGTAGTCCAGCTACTCAGGAGGCTGAGGCAGGAGAATGGCCTGAACCCAGTAGATGGAGCTTGCAGTGGGCTGAGATCACGCCACTGCACTCCAGCCTGGGCGACAGAGTGAGACTCCGTCTCAAAAACAAACAAACAAACAAAAAAACTTCAGAAGCAAAAAACTCCCACAGTTTTTTTTTTTTTAATAACCAGAAGACCTCTAGGGTTAAGAAATGAATGCCAGATAGTAACAACGCTAGAAGAAAATATGAGTAATGCAAAACTTAGCACTATGCTACATTAAACCTTTCTTCTCACGGATTCTGAAAGCACCTTGAGATTTAATGATTGCGATAGAATCTGAAATTTTCTTAATAACTTATGAATTAAGCTTTGTGTATGTTGAGAGTTTGGTGTTTTTTGTTTTAATTACTGAATGTATTTGTGGAAGAGGCTCTATAGCACAATATAACCTGCCATGTGTCCTCTGAAAAACTAAAATACATTATACAAATGTTAGGTAATATAATTTATATTTTTTTATAGTCCAATCTTTAAGCATCTGATCTGTCAACCTGGTATTTTGAACCAACTCGGGGAGCTCACACTTTCACAGGCTTCACAATCTTTTGTGTAGCTGCTGCCTTAGCAGCAGCCATTGCGGTCTTTTTAGATGCTAGCTTAGCCTTTTTTGCTTCCTTAGCAGCCCTGCTAGCTTGTTTTCATTGAGCCTTTTTAACTTCATGTTTCTCATTCCTCTTGGCCACTATATTAGCAAGAGATGCACCAGTAATGGCCCTCTGGAATTTGACTGCTCAGCAGGTTCTTTTCTTTTGAATTTCTTCCAAGTGTCCCTTTTTTATGCTTTCTTCTGTAGAGGACCAGTTTATCTGCTGAGGATTCCCTAAAAGGAATGCCCTTGGCCAGGCACAGTGGCTCACACTCGTAATCTCAGCACTTTGGGAGGCCAAGGCAGGTGGATCATGAGGTCAGAAGTTCAAGACCAGCCTGGCCAAGATGGTGAAACCCCATCTCTACTAAAAATACAAAAATTAGCCGGGCGTGGTGGCGGGCACCTGTAATCCCAGCTATTCAGGAGGCTCAGGAGGCTGAGGCAGAGAATTGCTTGAACCCAGGAGGTGGAGGTGGCAGTGAGCCGAGATCACGCCACTGCACTCCAGCCTGGGCGACAGAGCGAGACTCCAAAAAAAAGAAAAAAGAAAGAAAAGAAAGAAAGGAATGCCCTTACATTTCGCACTAAGGAACTGGAAAACCTTGCCATCAGTCCTGGCATAGCGCCTCTTGTGTCTGGGGTAGATCTTGTACCTGCTGAAACTGCACAGCTCAACTTTCAGGGCAGAAGCTCCAGGGGCTCAATGCTAGGTAATATAATTTCTAATAACATACCAGCCTTTGTAACAAAGAATTTGGCTACGTATTAGAATCAGTTCTTTCAGCTGGGCGCGGTGGCTCACACCTGTAATCCCAGCACTTTGGGAGGCTAAGGCAGGTGGATCACCTGAGGTCAGGAGTTCAAGACCAGCCTGGCCAACATGGCAAAACCCTGTCTCTACTAAAAAATACAAAAAATTAGCTGGGTGTGGTAGTGGGTGCCTGTAATCCCAGCTACTCAAGAGGCTGAGGCAGGAGAATCGCTTGAACCCAGGAGACGGAGGTTGCAGTGAGCCGAGATCACACCACTGCACTCCAGCCTGGGCAACAAGAGTAAAACTCTGTCTCAAAAAAAAAAGAATCAGTTCTTTCAAGGTAGTAAGCTTGAATCCAAAATAGAGCCTAGAGCCTCTGGAATGCTGATTAACTCTGAAGAGTAATACAATTTCATTCCTCATCCAAAGAATGTGAGATCCAAGTTCCAGTTTAGCCCATGGGGGCAATGAGTCAACACATTATTTACATGTTCTACTACAGTAAGTTTTAAACTGTATGTTCAAATAAAATCTTATTTGGAACAGATAAGTCGAATCTGCTCTAGCTGAACCCCTTCTGCCTGTTTTAGCTCCAGCTGCCTTTCTCAGAAGTAGTCCCTGAAGGTGCCTCCATGGAACAACTGGAAGCCACACTTCTGCTGGAAGTAGATGTTAGGGTAGAAAAAAAGTGGGACCAATCAAATAAAAGAACAGAAAACAATGGCTTATTAGAATCAACAATTTCTTTTATTACATGAAAGCAAACAAAAATTGAGCAATGTACAATCCTGAGATGCACTGTTAATGACCCTGATAAGGTAACAGAAATAAATTCTGATACCACATACCGACTCATTACTGTGCATCTCACTGCTACCTGCCCTTAAGATACTCTCTTTTTTTTTTTTCTCTCTCTCTCTCTACATGTCCTCATCTGAAGGATATTCTTAGACTGGAAAGTTCAATACCAAAATCTTACATGCTGGGTTATGAGCAGATGTCCTATATATATGTATGTAACTTCAATCACACTGGGAGATGTCCAGGAGTTCTTTATCCAGGCCATTCTCCCTTGGGTCTGAGATAAAAATAACCTAAGTCCTATCTGGATAATCTGAAGAGGTGAGGAAATGCAGTATTTTTAAAAGTTTAAGGGTAAAAAAGAAAAATTAACTACCATGGATTCGTTTTGTTCATTTCTAACAAGTTCAAATATTTAAACAACACTGGTTTATTTTTCCTTATCCTGCCCACAAACTAAAAATAATTCAATACTGTCAGGTCCAAGATTTAAGGCAATAGTTTTCAAACTCTTTTTTTTAGGTAGCAGAACTCTTTCTACAAATGAAATATTTCTTGATTTATATGGTTGTTACATATAAAAGTCCAGCTATCATAGAATGCCTATACCTGTCATTGTTTTATAACACAGTTGCTGTGGAATGATGGGCTTTAGAATGCTATGCTGGTGGAGATACACTTTACAAGCCTATGGGTAGAAGTGGTGGGTAGAAACAAGGATAGAAAGTGCCTCTGACATACAGTATAACCAAATACAAGTTTTACAGTGGACTTTATCTCTTAAGAGAAAGGAAGGATTAGGAAGTCAACAGTTCAAGGCAGAAAGGGAAACAAATACAATAATGATAGCTAAAACACACTGAGTACTTACCATATTTCAGGATCTTTTTTTTTTTCTGAGATGGAGTCTAGCTCTGTCTCCTAGGCTGGAGTGCGGTGGCATGATCTCAGCTCACTGCAACCTTCACCTCCCAGATTCAAGGCATTCTCCTGCCTCAATCTCCCAAGTAACTGGGATTACAAGTGCATGCCACCATACCCAGATAATTTTTGTATTTTTAGTAGAGACGGGGTTTCGCCATGTTGGCCAGGCTAGTCTGCAACTCCTGATTTCAAGTGATCCAACGCCTTGGCCTCCCAAAGTGCTGGGAATACAGGTGTGAGCCACCATACCTGGCCATATTTCAGGATCTTTATAAGCCTTATCTCATTTATCTACCCAGTAAGATGAATTTAATAGGAAAGAAAATGTCTTAGAGAGCCAGTAAAATTACCGCTAACTGGCCGGGCACTGTGGCTCAAGCCTGTAATCCCAGCACTTTGGGAGGCCCAGATGGGCGGATCATGAGGTCAGGAGATCGAGACCATCCTGGTTAACACGGTGAAACCCCGTCTCTACTAAAGAATACCAAAAACTAGTCGGTCGTGGTGGCGGGCGCCTGTAGTCCCAGCTACTCAGGAGGCTGAGGCAGGAGAATGGCGTAAACCCGGGAGGCGGAGCTTGCAGTGAGCTGAGATCCGGCCACTGCACTCCAGCCTGGGCGACAGAGCGAGACTCCATCTCAAAAAAAAAAAAAAAAAAAAAAAATTACCGCTAATTTTAACAGAACATTTTTGCGATTTATTTTTTATTTCTGAGACAGTTTCGCTCTTGTCGCCCAGGCTGAAGTGCAACAGTGCAGTCTTAGGTCACTGCAACCTCTGTCTCCCAGGTTCAAGCAATTCTCCTGTTCCCACCTCCCAGGTAGCTGGGATTACAGGAGCCCGCCACCACACTTGGCTAATTTTTCTATTTTTAGTAGAGATGGGGTTTCACCGTGTTGGCCAGGCTGATTTCAAACTCCTGACCTCAGGTGATTTAGCTGTTTCAGCCTCCCAAAGTGCTGGGATTACAGGCGTGAGCCACAGCACCAGGCCCATTTCTGTGATTTTTGTAAGACACAACATGCCATGTTGTTTCCTGAGATTTATGTGGGAGTGATTTAATTTTTAAAAAAGGCCAGGTTGGGGCCGGGCGCGGTGGCTCAAGCCTGTAATCCCAGCACTTTGGGAGGCCGAGACGGGCGGATCACGAGGTCAGGAGATCGAGACCATCCTGGCTAACACGGTGAAACCCCGTCTCTACTAAAAATACAAAAACTAGCCGGGCGAGGTGGCGGGCGCCTGTAGTCCCAGCTACTCCGGAGGCTGAGGCAGGAGAATGGCATAAACCCGGGAGGCAGAGCTTGCAGTGAGCTGAGATCCGGCCACTGCACTCCAGTCCGGGCGACAGAGCGAGACTCCGCCTCAAAAAAAAAAAAAAAAAAAAGGCCAGGCATGGTGGCTCACACCCGTAATCCCAGCACTTTGAGAAACCGAGGTGGGCAGATGGCTTCAGCTTAGGAGTTTGAGACCAGCCTGGGCAACATAGTGAAACCCTGTCTCTACAAAAATGTACCAAAAAATTAGTCAGACATTGTGGTATGTGCCTGTAGTCCCAGCTACTTGGGAGGTTGAGGTAGGAGAATCGCTCCAGCCTGGGAGGCAGAGGCCGCAGTGAGCTAAGATTGCACCACTGCACTCCAACCTGGGCTACAGAGGGTGTCTCAAAACAAACAAACAAAACAAAACAAAAAAACCCTGTAATCCCAGCACTTTGGGAAGCTGAGGTGGGAGGATCGCTTGAGGCCAGTAATTTTAAGACCAGCTTGGGCAACACATTGAGATTCTGTCTCTACAAAAATTTTTTTTATAAATTAGCCAGGTGTGGTAGCGTGTGCCTGTTGTCCTAGCTACTTGCGAGGCTAAGGACGGAAGATCATTTGAGCCCAGGAATTCAAGGCTACAGTGAGCTAAAGATTGTACCACTGCATTCCAGCCTGGGCAACAGAATGTGACTCTGTTTCTTTAAAAAAAAAAAAAAAAAAAAGCCTCTAAATAAATACTGCTGATAATTGGTACTACAGTTTGATCATTTCAGTAGGTTAAACTTGTACAACTGGCTCTGGAGAACAAAAGGAAGAAAAGAAACACATAGGAGCAAATGGGAGGAGAACTGGAATTCTCCCAGAGAAAAATTCATTTTGATGCTATCTCTGAGCATACTCAGATAGCAGCAACTGAATACAAGATCTTAACTGTATGAATAACCTAGGGAGGACCACAGCACAGCAGGCAGAACAGAAATGAGAAGGCACAATCTACAAGAATGAGAATCACTTGTTCACAGTCTACTTAAAGCAGCTGGAAGCTGCAGTATAAGCTGGCAAACAGAGAACCAGAGATCATTACAAACCAACCAACCAACCAACCAACCAACCAACCAACCAACCAACCAACCAAAATCACCTGTAATTTGTCCATTGCTACAAAGCCCCTGAAAGCTCAGCTTTGGGGGAAGCATAGTCTCCCTGTGATTATACTGGAGACTGATAAAATTTCCAAACGGCTAGCCTTAAAATATTTCAAGAAGTGGGCAGAAGTCAGAGGCAGCTCCTTCCCACTGCAATGTATTTCTAACATTGTTCAAAATAGCTAACAACATGTTTCTGTTTTCTTGACAGAAGGCACTTACTGCTTGCTTGGCAAGAAAACTAACTCAGAGGCCTTAACTGCAGGGAAGCCAATCAAAATCCCTACTGCAACCAAATAAGTAGAAACCTGTGACACAGGTATTCCCCAGAGGCAACACTTTTTAAGTCATTTCCCCCAAGCTTTTGGCCAAGATGCACACAAATAATTTTGTGAAGGGAAGATCATGTGATCTAATGGCTAAAGTCAGCAACTAGGAAGCATTAGGCCAAGCTTATCCAACCCTCGGCTCATGAGTCACATGCAGCCCAGGACGGCTTTGAATGCAGCCCAATACAAATTCGTAAACTTTCTTAAGACATTATGAGTTAGTTTGTTTTTTTCTTCTTAGCTCATCAGCTATCGTTAATGTGTTATATGTGTGGCCCAGGACAATTCTTCTTCTTTCAATGTGGGCCAGGGAAGCCAACAGATTAGATATCCCTGGATTAGGCAAATTATTTAACTTGTCTGCTTCCCTGAATGTAAAACTGGAAAATATATATTCCTCAGGAATGTTTTAAAGCTATAGAAGGTAATAAATGTGAAATCTCACAAAAATGAAACAGCAACAAACATTCAAAGTTGAGCCTGGGCAATAATAGGGAGACCCTGTCTCTACAAAAAAATTTTAAAAATTAGCCAGGTGTGATGGTACACACCTGTGGTCACAGCTACTCAGGTGCTGAGGTGAGAGGACAGTTTGAGCCCAGGAGGTTGAGGCTGCAGTGAGTCATGATTGTGCCACTGCACTCTAGCCTGGGCAACAGGGCGTGACCCTGTCTCAAAAAAAAAAAAAAAAAAAATCAAGATTGTAAAGACAGTTAAGTATTGCACAGTATAAAGAACGCAGACTTGGGGATGACTCTACCTCTTGCTGGCTATATGATCTCAGACAAGTTATCTAACCTTTCTATGCTTCAATGTCCTCATCCATAAAATGAGGATAATAATAATATGCAACTCATAAGGTTTTGAGGATTAAATGACTTAATATATATGAAGGGTTTAGAATGGTAACTAATAGTAAATGCTGTATGTATTAGCAATTATTATTGATAGTATTCATGTCTAAAATATCCTATGTATAAAACAGTGAAATCAGGCCTGGCATGGTGGCTCACACCTGTAATCTCAGCACTTTGAGAGGTTGAGGTGGGTGGATCACGAGGTCAGGAGATCGAGACCATCCTGGCTAACACGGTGAAACCACGTCTCTACTAAAATTACAAACAATTAGCCAGGTGTGGTGGCGGGCGCCTGTAGTCCCAGCTACTTAGGAGGCTGAGGCAGGAGAATGGCGTGAACCCAGGAGGCGGAGCTTGGAGGAGCTTGCAGTGAGCCGAGATCGCGCCACTGAACTCCAGCCTGGGCGACAGAGCAGGACTCCGTCTCAAAAAAAAAAAAAAAGTGAAATCACTATAAAGCGAAAGGAACTGCCAGTAGGTGAATATACAGAGATCAAGCTGGACCTCTGCTCTACTAATTATTAAAGGATCTAAAGGCTAATAATATGCGCCAAAGAAATACAATTTGAAAACTACAGTGGGAGGTGAAGGGGTCCACAGATACACGCCTAGGATTGACAACTTGCTGAAATTACCTTTCCAGACAGAGGGAGAAGAAATTGTGAACTGTACTAAGGTGCAACCCTGAGAAGTATTGGAAACACAGACCCAACCCATAGGAGGAGCTCATCATACCTCTTGCTTGCCTGGGTTATGGGGCAACAATGACTTAGAAGACACTACAACCAGGACTTTAGGATGCTGAGACACTCAGAGAAAGAGTACTCCAAAAATTTAGGAAGAATTTTTACAAATGAAAGGAGATGAGGAAAGAGATGGCAGCAAGAAGGAACTACACTAAGCATGTGCACTGAGATCTCACAACATACATGAGACAAGAGAGTTCTAAGATATGAGTCTTCTCTATCTCTCTTTCTGAACCAAACATTTCCACTTATTTCAATAAAATATGAGTAAGTACCAATTAGGGATCACGGAACTTCCTTATTTTTCCTTGGATACTGCTTCACTCGCAGTATCCATTTGAAATACATTCTGAAAGCCTTCTGGTATGGTTGCAAGGCAATTATCCCTCCATTGTGTGCAATGAACCATACAAATCAAATTTATTAAACAAATTCCATGATTCAAGGCAAAATCTTTGTGTGGGTGAGGAAAAGGTCTTGGTGGCATCAGCCAATATTCTGGATAGGTTCTAAATACAAAACCCAGACAGTCTGCAACCTTCTAGTAGTTCTAAATGAGGAACCATAAAAATAATGTTGTTAATGCTCAGTAATATTAAGAGTATAATGGTATAATGGAATGGTAATAACACGAATCTGAATTATGTACCATGTTTCATTAGAGACATTTACACTCTGACTAATCAGTGTCACCTCTTCTTTAATGGCAGAGGACAAAAAGAAACAGGGGGCAAGATTCCAAGGACTTACTCATGATTATACCATGACTCAGAAGCAAGCCAGAGGCTGAATCAGTGTCCTGATTTCCACAAAATCTGTGCCCCCTCTCTGTTCCAGGTGTGCTTATAAAGTCTTTTTATTCCTTCCTGACTTTCCATGGGCTCCTAGTGCACTTCACTGAGTGTTCTGGGAGTGACAGCTCAGGGACAATA
Organism: Piliocolobus tephrosceles; assembly: GCF_002776525.5. Taxonomy (NCBI): domain Eukaryota; kingdom Metazoa; phylum Chordata; class Mammalia; order Primates; family Cercopithecidae; genus Piliocolobus; species Piliocolobus tephrosceles. The sequence goes on from NC_045449.1 coordinate 30,833,667, forward strand.
TGCCCCTGGACATGGTCACGTTGCCACAGGAGCTACTATAAGAACTCAGAGCTGTAAACGAAATACCTCTCTGTGGCATGAACAAGTCATTCCTTTGATCTGCAGTGCTGACAAGCTTCTTTAAAATGTTATCATCTTTTTTATTTTTTAGAGGTGGGGGTCTCACTTTGTTGTCTAGGCTGATCTTGAACTCCTGGGCTCAAGAAATCCTCCCGCTTTGGCCTCCCAAAGTGTTAGGATTACAGGTGTGAGCCACCATACCCAAATCTAAAGTGTTATCATCTTTTTAAAAGCATTCATTTAGGGCCGGACGCGGTGGCTCACCCCTGTAATCCCAGCCCTTTGGGGGGCAGAGATGGGCAGATCAGTTAAGGCCAAGAGTTTGAGACCAGCCTTGCAAACATGGCAAAATCCCATCTCTACTAAAAATATAAAAATTAGCCAGGCATGGTGGCACTAATTCCAGCTTCGCCAGAGGCTGAGGCACGAGAATCATTTAAGCCTGAGAGGCAGAAGTTGCAGTGAGCCGAGATACGCTACTGCGCTCCAGCCTGGGTGACAGAGTAAGACTCTGTCACAAAAAAAATAAATAAATAAAAGCACTCATATAAACGTCTTATAGTTTACTATGGGGTAGAGGGAAAGAATTATTATTTATGTTGTATTAAAGCTACTATGTATAAAGATTAAAAAGTTTCAGTTATAGCTCAAATGAAAAATAATTTACAGGGCTATAGAAACTTCAGGGAGACTACACTAAAGTATGTTATGGGTTTGAAAAGCTAACTGAACTATAATTTGCTGACAATCGCTTGTTTCTTTTTATCTCCACTAAATTACAAAAAGGACCTCAAGTGAACTAGAAGGAACTGCAAGCCCTGCTCCTACGAAGAATGAAGAATGAAATTAAATACTGACCATTACTACAGTTTTCTTAGTAATGTTGGAAAGTAGGAATGAAAACCTTAGATTAGGCTCTAGAGAAGTGATTCAGCAAGTCGAGCCATTATTAACATTATAGATGTTGACTTTAAAATTCTGTAAGAAATAAATATATAAGTAAAAATAAAAAGCAGGAAGGAGGAGGAAAAACAATAATAATATTTATAAAATTTGTTTTAAGGGTTTTTTTAGAGACAGGGTCTCACTGTGTTGCCCAGGCTGGTATTGAACTCCTGGCCTCAAGTGATCATCCAGCCTCAGCCTCCCAAAGTGCTAGGATTATAGGTGTGAGCCACCATGCCCAGCCAAAAATTTGGTATTTTTGAGCAGAATCTAAAAGAATTATATTTATGAAGCTGCCCCTTTTGCACAGAGTAGTCTGGCGTTCTGTAAGAAAGGTACAAGCCAGAAAACAACACCATTTTAATTAAAGCTGGTGTGTATGAGGAGAAATACTGAATGGCAGTCTGCATACTACCTTCAAAGAGAACACCACAAGAGGTGAGAAAAGACAACATGAGTCACTGGGATTGATGAGACTCACATGGAAGACTGAACAAATACAATGGATTTAGTTAATGCTAAAGTAGTTTGCTTTCAAGCTTTCCTCTTTTAGTTCAATCTGCGTCAGTTTGACTTTCCTTAAAGTTGTGTGGGAGAAAAGGAGGAATAAAATTTTGCCAAAAAAAAAAAAAAAACCCACTGCTCAAGAAATGTGTAGAGAAAAATTTCTTAAGGTAAAATTTTTATGAGGACTATTTCTTTTTTCTTTTTTTTTTTTGAGACAGTCTCTGGCTCTGTCGCCCGGGCTGGAGTGCAGTGGCCGGATCTCAGCTCACTGCAAGCTCCGCCTCCCGGGTTTATGACATTCTCCTGCCTCAGCCTCCCGAGTAGCTGGGACTACAGGCGCCCGCCACCTTGCCCAGCTAGTTTTTTGTATTTTTTTTTTGTAGAGACGGGGTTTCACCGTGTTAGCCAGGATGGTCTCGATCTCCTGACCTCGTGATCCGCCCGTCTCGGCCTCCCAAAGTGCTGGGATTACAGGCTTGAGCCACCGCGCCCGGCCGAGGACTATTTCTTTATCTTAGATCTGGTATAACAAATATCCAGGCAGCTCTTCTATGGAGAGAAAAGAATCAAGTTCCCCTTTTAGGGACCGTGTACCAGTTCACGCAACGTGAAAACTTGATTTATAATTTAACAAGTATTTTACTTGTCTTTCCTGCCTGGGATGTAAATTTAACAGAAATAATGAAGATGCTGTTTGGGAAATACAGATTCCAATAGATAATTACTGATCTCTGAACTAAAATTAAAAAAAAAAAAAAAAGGATTGAGTATCATTATGTAGTATTAGTATATACTAGTATGTAGTTCACTGAAAATGGAAAGAAGGAAAAAAGGGACTCAAAGTCTAACTATCTACTCTTAACAGCCCTTTGGCATTCACCACTTAGGTTTTAGGAAAAGAGTTAACATAAACCCTTAGAGGGCTAATCAAAGATTAAAATTCAGCAGTCTTGGGGCAGGTGTCAAGGCTCATGCCTGTAATCCCAGCACTTTGGGAAGCTGAGGCGGGCAGATCACTTAAGGTCAGGAGTTGCAGACCAGCCTGGCCAACATGGCGAAACAAACCCCATCTCTAATAAAAAAACAAAAATTAGCTGGGCATGGTGGCAGACACCTGTAATCGCAGCTATTTGGGAGGCTGAGGCAGGAGAATCACTTGAACCTGGGAGGCGGAGGTTGCAGTGAGCCGAGATTGCGCCACCACACTCCAGCCTGGGCAACAGAGTAAGACTCTGTCTCAAAAAACAAACACAAAAAAAGAATTCAGCAGTGTTGAAAATTCAACAGTCCAGAGAAACAAGAAATTCCCCATTTGGGCCTAAAAACTCTTGAGAAATTTCCATTATTTTTCCTTGCTAGGGGAAATTTTGGGTAACAAAATATAGTGAACATTTAGTGTTAGCAGTTGCTACTGAAGTCCCAAGAATTCAAATTGATTCCCTTCCTTCTAAGAATGCAAGTGAGGGCCATTTAACCAATTACCTTAGTGTAGACTTATCTCAGATAAAAGTAAAAATCACACAGTCCAACAGATATTTCCAACTACTATCATATAATCAATATTTTTACCCTCATTACGAATCTTATTCACTGTGGTCAAAATCCAACAACAGAGTAAGGTTAGCAACTTAACCAGTAGATTTTTGAATTCCACAAGGGCAGGGCACATGTTCTATTCATCTTTCAATTCCCAGCACCCAAGACAGTGTCATCACACAGTTGGCGCTTGATAAACATTTGACAAAATAAACTGTTACCATGTAAAATGTCCGAGTCATCTTCAACAAAATCAATGTCTCTCAAGTCCCATTCTGCATAATTGTCAAATTCCTGTTTGGGGGAACAAAAAAATCCCCACCCCAAACCCATTGGCTTTGATTAATGTCTTTATAGCAGCCATGCTTTAGAGGTAAACAGAAAAAACACAAGTAAACAGTTGTTAAAAAAGTCTATATAGGGCAAAAAGCCACAATACTGGCACAGGTAACAGGAAGTCATGGGAGAAATCTAAGAGGCTTACAAGCAGTAGTGACAACAAAAAATTGGAATAGTTATGAGTTTAGGAATGAAGCTAAACATACTGCTCTAAAAACTAAAATTAGTCTGAGCTGGGCACAGTGGCATGCATCTGTAATCCCAGCTACTTAGGAGATTTAGGTGGAAACATCACTTGAGACCAGGAGTTTCAAGACTGCCTGGGAAACAGAGCAAGATCCTGTCTCTTAAATAAATAAATCAAGTCCATTCATTTTTTTTTTGGAAACAGGGTCTCACTCTGTCACTCAGGCTGGAGTCAGTGGTGTGATCTTGGCTCACTGCAGCCTCGAACTCGCAGGCTCAAGATACCCTCTTGTCTCAGCCTCTCAAGCAGCTGGGTCTACTGGCACATGCCACCACACTCAAGGTAATTTTTGGTTTTGGGTTTTTTTTTTTTGGTAGAAAAACAGGGTTTTGCCATGTTGCCCAGGCTAGTCTCAAACTCCTGAGCTCAAGCAATCTGCCTGACTCAGCCTCCCAAAGTGCTGGGATTTACAGGTGTAAGCTACCGCAGTTGGCCAAACTATATTTCAAGTTGTGAATTAGATGATAAATCAAGAGACTTGTGGTTACATTTACATGTCTTTTAATTCCATAGGTGAGCAAAGAACATACAGTTTTTATACACATTCATCATTCTTTATATAATTGTGGATATTGTACAGGAATCAGTAAACTATTATTCAGCCTACTGTCTGTTTTTATACATAAAGTTTTACTGGAACACAGGCGTATTCATTTCTTCTTATATTATCCAATGCTGCTTTAGCACAATAATGACAAAGTATAGTTACAACAGAAACTTTATAGCATACAAAACCTAAAATATTTACTATCTGGCCTTTAATAGAATAAGTTTGCCAATCCCCAATACAGTACAATCTTGAAAGCCCCTAGATGTATAATAAGAACCAGACTACAGGCCAGGTACAGTGGCTCACACCTGTAATCCCAGCACTTTGGGAGGCTGAGGCTGGCAGATTGCCTGAGATCAGGAGTTTTGAGACCAGCCTGGCCAACATGGTGAAACCCTATCTCTACTAAAAATACAAAAATTAGCCAGGCGTGGTGGCAGGCACCTGTAGTCTCAGCTACTTGGGAGGCCAAGACAGGAGAATCGCTTGAACCCAGGAGGTAGAGGTTGCAATGGGCCGAGACCATGCCACTGCACTCCAGCCTGGGCAACAAAAGCAAAAACTGTCTCAAAAAAAAAAAAGAACCAGACTACAGGAATTTCATACCTAAGGAAGTAGAAGCCAGCAGATGCAACTTAAGAAATGGGTTTTCTGGGGCTTTTTTTGGAGATAGGGTCTCACTCTGTTGCCTAGGGTGCAGTTTAGTGGAATGATCACCACTTACTGCAGCCTTAACCTCCCAGGCTTAAGTGATCCTCCTGTATCAGCCTCCGAAGTAGTTAGGACTAGAGGCACACCCAGCTAATTTTTTATTTTTTGTAGAGACAGAGTCTCACTATGTTGCCCAGGCTAGTCTTGAACACCTGGACTCAAGCGATCCTCCATTCTCATTTCCCAAAGTGCTGGGATTATAGGTGTAAGCCACTGTGCCCGGCCAGAAATAGGCTGTTTGTTTAAAGAATTTTTCCTGTTCCATATGTGAAAATGTTTACAAGTGAGAAAAGGCACTCAAATGTAAGAAAATGTGGCTGCCTAAAGGTCCTACAAATTACAGTGCTTTGAAAAATCTCCTTTTAGTGGTATGGAATCTATGGGTGAGATAGAAGGCTCATGAGAAATACAAACAAATTTTTCCTACTTTGTGCTAAAAACACAGTTATCCTACCTCAATGAAATCTGCTCGAGCTGGCATGTACCCGGCCATGTCCCGAGAAAGCAAGGAGTCAAAGGTAGGTCGGGGAGGGTCATCCGTAGCTGGAAGAATTTAGAAGTTTTCTGAGTTAACTAATACAATATTGGCATGAAAAAATGACATAATAATAGTCCAAGAATAAAAAAATTTTAAATGGTTTTTATAGAAGGAAATGTGAAAAAGATAAAGTATTATGAAAACACATTTTTTTAAAAGAAAAACCAAGGCAGGCAATCCTTTAAGTAAATATAGGGAAATTTCTTCTGATTTCTGCTTTTCTAAAATGAAAGGAAATCATGGCTTTTTTCTTTTAATATTACAGAACCTAAATATTTACCATTGGCTTTGGCTCCCTTAACCCTTAGGACGAACCTCAATTTACAAAACTCATCCAACTGAGAGGTAAAAAAAAAAAAAAAAAACAACACACCAAAGGCAGGAAAAAAACAAACACCGGAATTGGAAGTTAGCTGGAATTAAGTCCTAGCTCTAACACATAGTAGTCGCATGACCCTGCACAAACTAACCTTTCTGCATCGGTCTCCTCCAATGTAAACCAAAAGCACTTGCTCTGCCTATCTCACTGGGTTGCCGTTTGGAAACAAACGGTGTAATGAATTTGAGAACCAAGTGTTAACATCAAAGTGCTATCCAAATAGGAGGTATCAACCAGGCACGGTGGCTCACACCTGTAATCCCGGCACTTTGGGAGGCCGAGGTGGGCAGATCATCTAAGGTCAGGAGTTCGAGACCAGCCTGGCCAATATAGCGAAACCTCGTCTCTACTAAAAATACAAAAAATTAGCCAGGTGTGGTGGCATGCACCTGTGGTACCAGTTGCTTGAGAGGCTGAGGCAGGAGAATCGCTTGAACCCTGGAGGTGGAGGCTGCAGTGAGCACAGGTTGTGCCACTGCACTCCAGCCTGGGAGACAGAGCAAGACTCTGTCTCAAAAAAAAAAAAGGAGATATTACCAGCCTCTAAGTTAGTCAGCTATAAAACTGTTTCTAGAGAGTACGAGAAAAGAGAAAAGGGAAGGGAAAACATTCATATCTTATTACTTGAGCCCTGGGAGTCATTCAGGAAAGAGGGTCATTTGTAATTCATCATGTTTTTGGTTATATTTTATTAAGAGACCCACTGGTCCCACAGGTACAAGATTAAAAAGTTCGCCATCACTGACACAACCAAGCGAACAAAAATAACAAACCACTTCTTGGACTTGACACTGGGACAATTCATAATAATGAGTCAAATACTGTATTTTCTAAGCAACTCGTATGTATAATCATAAGCTCTCCAAAGGGATTGAAAAAAAATTTGTACTCATAACAGCATAGAAAAGATTTTCCCTTTTTGACATCTTATTTTACAAAGGAAAGCACTGAAGTTAACTGATATGTTCAAAGGACTGGAGGTAGGTGGAACTACACATTGGCTTCAAGCACCTTGATGTCCCATATAGAACTCTGACCCTTAGAGTATGTTCCTTCTTTGCCACATTATAATCCTGACTTTTTTTTTTTTTAAGAGACGACGTCTCACTCTGTCACCCAGGTTGGGGTGCAGTGATGTGATCCTGGCTCACTGTAACCTCCGCCTACCTGGTTCAAGTGATTCTCCTACCTCAGCCTCCCCATTAGCTGGGATTATAGGTGTCTGCCACCACATACGGCTAATCTTTACACTCTTAGTTGGGACAGGGTTTCCCCATGTTGGCCAGGCTGGTCTTGAACTCCTGGCCTCAAGTGATCTACCCACCTCAGCCTCCGAAAGTGTGGGATTACAGGCATAAGCCACCACACTGGGTCGATCCTCACTCTTAATAGCTGCCATATAACTCCTCCTATCTTCCGTGATATCATTAACTGTCCAATTCATCAAATCACTGTTTATCTGCTACTGAAACAGGGCCCCAGGATGAGCTAAGTGTCTTTTACCAAGATAGGGAAGCACTTACAGTGAAATGGAATGGCTGTGTCAGCAGTTTTTGCTTCCTCTGCTTGTTTCAGGTTAAGCAGGGTAGATGCAAACAGAGGGTTATTGATGAAATGCTTCATATAGTGCTTCTCACACTCCTCCTTGGTCTTGGTGCACATCTGATTGGCTACATCCTGCCTAGAGGATTATGGGAAAAAGACAGAAGAAAGTGATACTTTCATTTCCACATAATAGTAAAAGCATCATTTGCTCTTTTGATATTTTAAGTCACTAAGCTATTTAATTTAAATAAATTTAAGTCACTAAGCTATTTAAGCTATTTAATTAGCTGAGTATGGTGGTGCACAACTGTTGTTCCAACTACTTGGGAGTCTGAGGAGGGAAGATCCCTTGAACTCAAGAGTTCAGGGTTATAGTGACTGTGATCACACCACTGCATTTCAGCCTGGGTGATAAAGTGAGACTGTCTTAATAAAAAAGAATCCCTGACTTGAGCCAAGGTAATGGAGAGGTAGAGGTGGAAGTCCTCTCCTCAAGGTCTCTTTTCCACAGCACTTCACTTGTCCTCCCCTAAGACATCACTGTGCTGTTTTGTGTACTTCGATCACTTGTACAGATATTTTGAGTCCCCTGCTAAACTATAAGCTTCCTGAAGGCAGAGTGCATCTCATAATTCTTAGCTCTAGCCCACTCACTGCCAAACTTAGTGCCTTACCCACAGTACATAGAGAAGCTACGTCTTTTTTATGTTCTTTGTTAAGAGGGAAGGAGGACAGACAGGATTAGCCTATTTTAGAGAGAATGGTAAGCAAAAAATGAAAAGCTAGGCCAAAGATGACTACAAAGCTCCTCACAAGTGATTACTTTTCTACCTCCTTTGGTATTCCTCATTGTACAGTATTTTTATGATGCTTAATAAATACTGAATGAATGAATACAAGCAAAATGTGAACTAAATTCAGGTCTCCTTCTTCAGGTCCCTGGACATAAGGGAAGCAGAATTTATTCTGATGAACACCAAGAAAGGTTATATACACTAGCAAGTCAGGACAGGGAGGACCTAATTAAGAGTTCTTCACTAATAAGCTATGTAATCACAAGAAATCATTTCAACCCCCTAGGCTTCAGATAATTTGTGAACAAAATATATTCAATAATGTCTCTGCTATCTAGTTCATAAAATAAAATCATCCATATGAAAGTGTTCCCAAAAGATAAAAACAAAAGTGGTAGTATTAAGTGGTGCTGCCCACTAAGGCAACAGCAATGAGTGCTATTCAATTCAGCCGGTCTTGGACTAAGGCAGGTGTTTGAAAGCTAAAAACAGAGAATGCTATCAGGAAGTCTGTGAAACTTAAATCTTAGGTATGACCATCTAGCTAAAGTCTGATTCACTTAAATGACTAGGGCATCTATAACCAACAAAAATTCATAAAATCAGAAGGGAGTAATAACTAACGAAACTAAACTTCCCTACTATTCAGAAAGGAATAATCAATCTTCCCATTGTTGATACATATCCAAAGTGGCCTTTTAAAGCTGCTCAGTCATGGACCACTAAACATCCCATATCCTTGTGACACATTTCGGCACTGGAAAAATAATGTACAGAGGGGACTAACTTTTCTCTAAATCATGGGTTGATAGGAAAGCAACATATACTTTCTCTTCCTGAGGCTCCTTCCTTTACTCTTCAACAATAGCTTCTTCTCTGAGCCCACTAGGGCAGGATAACTCTTAACACCAAGCACTTACCAATTTCCAAAGCCACAGTCCATTACAGCTTCTAAAAGGGCCATTTCTTCTTGAGCAGTCCAGCTGGGATCCAGGACAGGAAAATCTGAGGTCTAAGGAGAAAAAAGTTTTGCTTAAGAACAGAGATACAAATGGAATCTAGGTGCCAGGCCCGGTGGCTCACATCTATAATCCCAGCACTTTGGAAGGCTGAGGCGGGCGGATCACTTGAGGTCAGGAGTTCAACACCAGCCTCGCCAACATGGTGAAAACCCATCTCTACTAAAAATACAAAAATTAGCTGGGCATGGTGGCATGCGCCTGAAGTCCCAGTTACTCAGGAGGCTGAGGCAGAAGAATCACTTGAACCGGGGAAGCGGAGGTTGCAGTGAGCTGAGATCGTGCCACTGCACTTTGGTCTGGGTGTTGCAACAAGACTCAGTATCAAAAATAAAAAAGAAATGGAATCTAGGAACTTCAACTGTAATAGTAGTTTATAGTTGAATGATGAGAGATACCTAGGGTACATTCTTATTAGTTGTCCACCTCTCCCACCCGTTTCCACCATTAGCTAGAAGGGCCTCCATATCACCTATGAATGCCAAGCAATTCATGCAGATATACATATATTTTTAAACTTAACACAGAGGTACAGATAAATATTTTAGTATGCTCCCATTTAGCTAAGAGGAAAAGACAAATATGTATGTATTTTTTTAAATGGAAGAATAAAACACACTTTAAAAAAAAAGGTTACTATGGGGAGGAAGAAAGAGAACAGGGTAGAGAAAAGAGGGATAGAAGCTAGACTTCTCTGAATATTCCTTGCCTGTAGATTTGACTTTGAAACATAAATAGTATAATATTAAACTTTAGATTGGCCTTAGTGGCTCACGCCATCCCAACACTTTGGGAGGCTGAGGCAGGTGGATCTCTTGAGGTCAGGAGTTCAAGACAAGGCTGGCCAACATGGTGAAACCCCATCTCTACTAAAAATACAAAAAATTAGCTGGGCATGGTGGCAGGCGCCTGTAGTCCCAGCTGCTTGGGAGGCTGAGGCAGGAGAATGGCATGAACCTGGGAGGTGGAGCTTGTAGTGAGCCGAGATGGCGCCACTGTACTCCAGCCTGGGGGACAGAGAGAGACTCCGTCTCAAAAACAACCAACCAACCAAAAAAAAACTCTCACAGTCTCATATTTAAATTGAAAGTTTTATTATGAACTCACGTGTTGTATCTTAAAAGAAAAATAATTTCCTAACATTGTTCACTGAAAAAGTCTAGAAAAAATGACCAACCCAGTAGCAATGAGTAGCTGGGATTACAGGCATGCGCCACCACACCCAGCTAATTTCATATTTTTAGTAGAGATGGGGTTTCTCCATCTTGGTCAGGCTGATCTTGAACTCCCAACCTCAGGTGATCCACCCGCCTGGGCCTCCCAAAGTGCTGGGATTACAGGCGTGAGCCACCGCGCCTGGCAGTAAAGAAGCTCTTAAAGATTATAAAGGTCATGTAAAAAAATTCAGACATCAACTTCCAGAGACTCCTGTTAGCTAAAAATGGAACATTTTGAGCATCAATAAGGATAATAACCACAAAGAACTGAAACATCAAATATTTTAAATATGTGGAGGATGCTAGGGAACCAATGCATATTCTCAAAACTAGTAAATAAAGGGAAGTAATCATCATTTCTCCTTCCTGTACAAACGTTACTCAGAGGGACCATGTAATAATAAGAAATTTCTAACTCATAAATTAAAATGAGTGACAGAATTAAAAGATTAATGTTTTACAGTCCTTGGTGAATTAGCAGATCCAGACAATGGTCCTAAATGAATCTGAAGTAGTCATTAAATGTAACTACTAGTGTATAGGAAACGCAGAAGATAGAGGAACACATTAGTCAACAAAATCCAGACTAACATCTGTAAGACAAACAATCCGGTTTTTAAAAATCAAACAAATAAGAAGAAATGAGAGCGAGGAGCTTCCAGGCTGCTGAACACGTGGAGGTGGAGGGCGGTGTACTCAGAGAGAACAGGAAAGCTCCTGCCCCTTCCCACATACACCCTGCCTCATGCATCTCTTATGGCTGGCTGCTCATTTTTCAACATCACCAGTGTTAAATTATGTATCGTCTGATATGATAAAATGAGAAGGCAATTCACCTCTCTGTGATCTTCCACCTAAACACCTATAATCCAAATCTAATCATGATAAAATATCAAAGCTATGAAGACAAAATTGAGAGACACTGTACAAAATACACTTTGACCTGTCAAGGTCATGAACAAGGAAAATCTAAGAAACTGTCACAGATTGGAGAAAACATTATGACTAAATGCAATGTGGGATCCCCAATTGGATCCGGCAACAGAAAAGGACATTTGTGGAAAATCTGGAGAAATCTGAATAAAATCTATAGTTCTTAGTATTGTAGTAATGTTCATTTCTTTTTCCTTTTTTTTTTTTGAGACCAACTCTCGCTCCATAGCCCAGACTGAAGTGCAGTGGCATGATCTCGGCTTACTGCAACCTCTACCTCCCGGGTTCAAGCGATTCTCCTGCCTCAGCCTCCAGAGCATCTGGGATTACAGGCATGTGCCACCAATACCTGGCTAATTTTTTGTATTTTTAGTAGAGACAGGGTTTTACCATGTTGGCCAGGCTGGTCTTGAACTCCTGACCTCAAGTAATCCGCCCACCTCGGCCTCCCAAAATGCTGGGATTACAGGTGTGAGGCACCAAGCTCAGCCCTTTTTTTAATTTGAGACAAGATCTTGCTGTGTTGACCAGGCTAGAGTGCACTGGTGTGATCATGGCTCACTGTAGCCTCAAACTCCTGAACTCAAGCAATCCTCCTGCCTCTACCATCCAAGTAGCTAAGAATACAAGCATGTGCAACCACACCCACCTAATTTTTAAATTTTTCTGTAGCAATGGGGTCTTTCCAGATTGCCCAGGCTGGTCTCAAACTCCTGGACTCAAACAATTCTCCTACCACAACCTCTCAAAGTGCTGGAATTACAGGAAAGAGCCACCACACCCAGCCAATGTTCATTTCTCAATTTTGACAAATGTACTATAACGTAAGATGTTACAATTTGGGGGAAGCAGGATGAAGGATATATGGGAACTCTCTGTACTATATTTGCAACTTCAGTAAATCCAAAACTGGCTGGGCACAGTGGCCAGCCAGTAATCCTAGCACTTTGGGAGACCAAGGTGGGAGGATCCCTTGAGTCCAGGAGTTTGAGACCACCCTGGACAACATGGCAAAACTCCATCTCTATTTCTCTATATATTTAAGAAGATAAAATTTAAAACATAATTATTCTAAAACAAGACCAAAAAAAAAAAAAAAAAAAGAAATGAGAGAAAGGGAAGGAAATCCCATATAGAATAGAAAATACATAAGAGGCAGCCAGTTGGAAAATTGAAATGTGTGAATCTTATTTGTATCTGAATTAAACAAACTGCAAAAAGTTAAAAAAAAAAAAATGGTAATACCACACTACACTGACTAAAATAGCTAAAATCAATGAAACTGACAATGCCAAACGTTGGCAAGCACATGAAGCAATCAGAACTCTCATATTTTGTCAACAGAGATGTAAAATGATACAAATGCTTTGGAAAACTTGCCAATCATTTCTTTAAAAGTTAAACAATCATTTACTCTATGACCCAGCAATTTCACTCCTAGGTATTTATCCAAAAAACAGTGAAAACATATGTACATAGAAAGCTTTATACATGAATATTCACTGCAGCTTTATTCATAATAGCGCAAACCTGGGCAAGGCCCAGGTGTCCATCAAAGGGAGAATGGATAAAAAACTGTATTGTGTTCATACAACAGAATATTACTCAGTAATTAAAAGAAATGATTAGTAGCAAATGTACTAGTAACATACACAACATGAATAAAACTCAAAAACATGCTGAGTGAGGCCGGGTATGGTGGCTCACGCCTGTAATCCCAGCACTTTGGGAGGCCGAGGCAGGTGGATCACCTGAGGTCAGGGGTTCGAGATCAACCTCGTCAACATGGTGAAACCCCCGTTTCTACTAAAAATACAAAATTAGCTGGGTGTGGTGGTGGGCGCCTGTAATCCCAGCTACTTGGGAGGCTGAGGCAGGAGGACTGCTTGAACCCAGGAGACGGAGGTTGCAGTGAGTCGAGATTGTGCCATTGCACTCCAGCCTGGGCAACAGAATGAGACTCTGTCTCAAAAAAAAAAAAAAGCTGAGTGAAAGAAACCAGAAACAACAAAAGTGTACATACAGTATGATTTCATATATATGCAGTTTTAGAATACGCAAAACCAATCTATGCTGATTAAAAAAAAAAATTAGAACAGTGATTGTTTCAGGGGTAAAAAAGGCAGCAGGGGTTTTAGATATTAAGCCTTTATGAAATGACTGGCGGAATGTGAAAACTGACTAGAATGACACAGAGACCTAATGAAACACTTAAAGGTGAAATAATATACTGCCTAGGGTATTTGCTTCAAAATAATCTAGAAAGGTGATGGTTTAGGCCAGGTGCAGTGGCTCACGCTTGTAATCCCCGCACTTTGGGAGGCCGAAGTGGGCAGATCACCTGAGGTCAGGAGTTCAAGACCAGCCTGGCCAACATGGCGAAACCCCATCTCCACAAAAATAAAAAAATTAGCCGGGCATGGTGGTGTGTGCCTGTAGTCCCAGCTACTAGGGAGGCTGAGGCGGGAGAATCGCTTGGATCCAGGAGGCGCAGGTTGCAGTGAGCCGAGATCAACCCATTGCACACCAGCCTGGGCGACAGGGAAAGTTGATGGTTTAGATAAAGTAAGACTGGCCATGAGTCGATAATTTTAAGAGCTAGTGATGGGTAAATAAACGGAAATTGATTACCACTATGTGGTAGTTGATTACAATGATGACCACATTTTCATCTGAGCACGTACTGTGAACATGCCTAGCACATGAGGTATTATGAGATCCAAGAGAGAAATTTTGGAGTCTATGTCTATACCAAATTCATAGCCCTCTTGGGACTTTCAGCCTAAGTACATCATATAGAGCCAAGAGCCACCCTCACTGTGCCTAATCTGAATGCCTGAACCACAAAACAGTGGGAGATAATAAAATGGTCATTTTTAAGCATGAGGTTTGGAGGTAGCTGGCAATAGATAACCAAACATCATTCTCTCTTGTGTACATCTGAACTTTTCTATAATAACAAGTAAAAAAAATAATAACACAAGACGTCTTCAGATTACATAGGCACTTAGAACTTGTTATACCTTTTTTTAATGACAAAAAAAGTGTCATGATTTGTGAAATTACACTACCAATAAGCAATACATTTTCATCTGAGCACGCACTACGAATATGTCTAGCACATGAGGTATTATGAAATCCAAGAGAGAAATTTCAGAGTCTATACACTAAATTCATAATCACTCTCAATTCTGCAAGTACCAAAAGACATGTAAATACGACAACGCACACATTAGTTGAAGAGACTGTTATTTGTTTTTTTTTTTTTTTTTTTTTTGAGACGGAGTCTCGCTCTGTCACCCAGGCTGGAGTGCAGTGGCCGGATCTCAGCTCACTGCAAGCTCCGCCTCCCGGGTTTACGCCATTCTCCTGCCTCAGCCTCCTGAGTAGCTGGGACTACAGGCGCCCGCCACCTCGCCCGGCTAATTTTATTTTTTAGTAGAGACGGGGTTTCACCGGGTTAGCCAGGATGGTCTCGATCTCCTGACCTCGTGATCCGCCCGTCTCGGCCTCCCAAAGTGCTAGGATTACAGGCTTGAGCCACCGTGCCCGGCGAGACTGTTATTTGTAAAACTGTATTTTAGAATATTGTTTCTCAACCAAATTTACTGTGAGATAAACTATAAAAACTTTCTACATCACAGACACACCAAAAAAGGCACAAGACAGTTTTACATAAAGTTTAATTAATATTATTCAGCTCGGGGACCAAACCTCAATGCTTCCTGAACCACAATCTCTCACAGAAGAGTTTAGAAATCTATATTTATAAGAAACTCCCAGGCAATTCTTATGTACTGAAGTTTAAGAATCGCTGGTATAAAAGGGTGTGGCAGAAAGAGCTGCCTTGACTTGTTCAAAGTTCTAAGAATTACAAGACAAAAATAGGCATAGAATTCAGAAATCCTGGTTAACGCACCACCTACCACAGCATGAGTAACTCCCAAAAATACAGCACTGTGACATGACAAAAGTACTGAAAACCATTTAAAGTTATCTGAGGCTTCATATGCAAAAAAATCAAGTTTTGTGTAGAAAGCTAAAATTTGGTCATCATGCCTATAGAAGGAAAGATTCACTGGGAAGAAATAAGGTGGGCCACAAAAAGGAAGTATTAGTAACCCCCAAAAGCTCCCCAAAGTAAAGGACAGTACTCTGAAATGTGATTGTATGGGTGTTGAATATGTGAGAAAAGGATGATGTAATCAGAATTAAGTGGATGTGGAGTGAAACTTAGTCAGTGCTTTCAGCATTATGAAGAAGACATGATGCCCAGAATAGCTAAAGAAAGCTCATGGTCAGCTTTCCTAAAGTGAATAAGCATGACTACCAACCTACCCAAGCCATAATGAATTATCCCTTAAGGAATTATTTCACAATATGAATGAATACATTTGTATTCTGGCTCTAGGTATTCTTGTATTAATTTGGGAAAAACAAACCAGTTTCCTGAAGACCTGATAACCTTGGTGAAATTAACTCAAATCCACAGCTACTTTGAACAGTCTCCTAACCCTTCATTTTTGCAATTAAAGGGGGAAAAAATTTATTCCAAGTCTTACAATTACTGAAGCCATTAGTTAAAAGACTGAAATTGTTTAGAGATGGAAAGAGGAAGGCCAGCTAGTTGGCTCCCAAGAACTCTAACTAGTTCTCTGATTAATTCATTGTGGCCTAGAATCTGACCCTGAATATTATAAGCCCAGAAACTTATTTTAATAGGACTCCACCAGTAGTCAGGCTCAGAGATTCTGATTCACCCTTTCTAAACTTTTAAGAGACTGAAGTAAATATACTACAGTGCTGTAGGAGGCCCAGTTTTAAAGATGTTCTCTGGCTGGGCATGGTGGCCCATGTCTACAATTCCAGCACTTTGGGAGGCCAAGGTGGGAGGATCATTTGAACACAGGAGTTCGAGACCAGCCTGGGCAACATGGAGAAACCCTGTCTCTATTCTTTTTTAATAAATAAATAAAATAAAAATAAAGATGTTCCCCTCATCTTAAGATTCCTGTTTTCTGATTATTCCATCAAACACTAACGAGGTACTGCTGGGAAAGGACTTTACAGATGGAATAAAGGTTACTAATCAGCTGACCTTGAAGTAAAGATTATCCTGGATTACCCAGATGGGCCTAATGTAATCCACGTGAGTCCTTACACGTAGCTGAGGTGCCTGCTGCGGTGACTCACACCTGTAATCCCAGCACTTTAGGAGGTTGAGGATTGAAGTGGGAGGATCCCTTGAGCCCAGGAGTTCGAGACCAGCCTGGATAACATAGAAAACTTGTCTACGAAAATCTTTTTTTTTTTTTGAGATGGAGTCTCGCTCTGTCGCCCAGGCTGGAGTGCAGTGGCGCAATCTCAGCTCAATGCAAGCTCCACCTCCCGGATTTATGCCATTCTCCTGCCTCAACCTCCTGAGTAGCTGGGAATACAGGCGCCCGCCACCACACCCGTCTAATTTTTTGTGTTTTTAGTAGAGACAGGGTTTCACTGTGTTAGCCAGGATGGTCTCGATCTCCTGACCTTGTGATTCGCCTGCCTTGGCCTCCCAAAGTGTTGGGATTACAGGCGTGAGCCACCACGCCCGGCCTACAAAAATTTTTTTTTAATTAGCCAGGCATGGTGGCTTGTGCCTATAGTTCCAGCTAGTCAGGTGGCTGAGGTAGGAGGATAGCTTAAGCCTGGGAGGTCGAGGCTACAGTGACCTGTGATTGTGCCATTCCTCTAGAGTGAGACCCTGTCTCAAAGTAGAAGAGGAAAGCAGAAGAATCATTCATAAAGATTCAGCACAGGCAAAATAAGGCAGTAAGAGAGGTCATAGAGATTCCCTGGATTTCGTCAACAACCTCAAGGACTTCCTGTGCTCCTGGCTCTGAGGATGGAGAAAGAGGGCCCAGAGCCAGGGAATGCAGACAGCCTGTGGAAACGGAGAACATGCCCTGATCAAAACAGTGGCATCCTTCCTAAAACCTTAAGGCAGTGAATTCTGCCAACAACCTGAAAGAACCTAGAGGTGGATTCTACCCCACGGCCTCCAGGTGAGAGGCCAGGTTGGCCAACATCTTCATTTCAGCCTTATGGAACCTGGAGCAAACCTGTTGAGCCTAATGATCTTCTGATCCACAGAACCTGTGAGACAAATTTGTGTTGTCTTAAGATCTCTGAGTTTTGGTAATTTGTTATAGCACCAATAGAAAACTAATACAGATTAATCTACTATGTGAAATTTTAACTGTCGAGCCTGCCAGCATCCTTTCCTGTAAGAAAAACTACATGGGGGCCAAATGTCAGAAAACTGCTTGAGGGAGGAGATTTAGTTACACGCTTAATATGCTCTGATAACTGACAAAACTCTGACAAAACTATCTTTCTTTTTTTTTGAGATGGAGTCTCACTCTGTCACCCAGGCCGGAGTGCAGTGGTGCGATCTTGGCTCACTGCAACATCTGCCTCCCAGGTTCAAGCGATTCTCCCGCCTCAGACACCCAAGTAGCTGAGATTATAGGCGCACATCACCACACCTGGCTAATTTTTGTATTTTTAGTAGAGATGGGGTTTCACCATATATTGGCCAGGCTGGTCTTGAACTCCTGACCTCAAGTGATCTGCCCAACTCGGCCTCTGGAAGTGCTGGGATTACAGGCGTGAGCTACCGTGCCTGGCTGATAGAACTATCTTCACAAAGGTATATATACCCGTCAAGCAGACTGGATATTCACTTTGGCTTATTAAACCACCCACTCCCATAGCCAGGGCTTGGAAGGACACTATGAACACTCTTATCCTTCTTTAAAGGTGGCAATACAATTAATCTACAGTCAAGTCTTATTCAGGTTATAAACCAGTCTGCCTCTTTGGCGATTTTATATATTAACTCATTTGCTATGTTCACTTTGTAACCTATTAGAAGGTAACTAATTTTCCCCAAGGCAAGCAAATGAACTGCTTGACAAAAACACCACTGTCCACATGAACCACATAAAAATACCATGAGCACACAGTGACAACACATTGGCTATATTTATTAATGAGCTTAAAAAGCAGCATCTTTAAAAAGCACCTGTTATCCTCATATCAAAAGTATTTCCTTTGAATACTTTCCAAATTTCAAACAAAAATCTGAGTATATAAAACTATTTTTGTGCTTAAATACCTCGATAGGTCCACAAAACCCTAAAAGACTTATTGGATAATAATTACCTATTTCCGAAGGGGAGAAAAGGTAAAGATATTCAGAGATTAAGAAAACTAATTCCCAGAAGTCCAAGAGAGCTTAAAGAAAAAGAAAAATGGAAAAGAAAAACTACTTCCTAGTCTAATTCTTGAAAAAAGTGAACAGAAATTCCCAGAAACTTCATCATTACCATTATTTCATAAGTATGATCGCTTTGATGTTTCTTGTACTCAAACCCTCGAGTGAAACACTGCAAAGAAAGAAAAATTAAGTTAGCAAAAGCTACTTTCTTAAAGGACAGAGGTGGTTTGTGTTATTTTCTTCTGACAAGTTTGGATTTTTAAAATTTTATTTTTGGAGACAGGGTCTCGTTCTGTCACCCAGGCCAAAGTGCAGTGGCACCATCATAGCTCACTGTAGCCTTGAACTCCTAGGCTCGAGGGATCCTTGTACCTCAGTCTCCCAAAGTGCTAAGAATATAGGTGTGGGCCACCATACCACTTCTTGTCAAGTTTTTTTTTTTTTTTTTTTTTTTTGAGACAGCGTCTTGCTCTGTCATCCAGGCTAGGGTGGCGCAATCTCGGCTCACTGCAATCTCCGCCTCCCAGGTTCAAGCGATTCTCCTGCTTCAGCCTCTTGAGTAGCTGGGATTACAGGGACCCGGCACCACACTCAGCTAATTTTCGTATTTTTAGTAGAGACGGAATTTCACCGTCTTAGCCAGGCTGGCCTCAAACTCCTGATGTTGTGATCCACCTGCCTTGGCTTCCCAAAGTGCCGGGATTACAGGCGTGAGCCACAGAGCTCGGCCAACAAGTTTTTAAGGATTCATTTAATCTTGTCTGCAGCTCCAACAGAATGGTGGAATCATGATCACAGCTTTTCAGGGGCACTCACAGAGAAAAAACAAGTCTGAAAAAAAGACTTTTTCCTAAAACAACTCTTTTGAGAAGAGCATACGCCCTGGAATCATAATCATACAGCCTAAATTTGAATCCTGGCTCTGTAACTGTATTTCAGCCATTCTAAGATAAATATTTTTTCATATTTTAAACTCTGGGCTGGGCATTGTGGCTTGTGCCCATAGTCCTAGTTACTCAGGGAAGGCTGAGGGAGCAGGATCATTGAACCCAGGAGGCAGAGGTTGCAGTGAGCTACGACTACACCACTATACTCCAGGCTGAGCAGCAGAGCAAGACCCCATCTCTAAAACAAAAAAATTCTTTAATTTTTTTTAAAGAAAAATAAAAAGTCCCTAAAGTAGGCCAGGAGTAATCCTAGCATTCTGGGAGGCTGAGGCGACAGGATTGCTTGAGCTCAAGAGTTCCAGACCAGCCTGAGCAACATGGCGAGACCCTTTCTCCACAGGAAAAAAAAAAAAAAAAAAAAATTAGCTGGGCATGGTGGCACAAGCATGTAATCCCAGATACTTGGGAAGCTGAGGTGGAAGGATCACTTAAGTCTGGACAATAGAGGTGGCACTGAACCATGATTGTGCCACTGCACTCCAGCCTAGGGGACACAGTGAAACCCTGTCTCAAAAAAATTTAAAAACTCTCTGAAATCAAGATTCATCTTATCGAAAGTACATCACAACTTTCATCAGCCATTTTTACATTTTAACATTTCTGAAATCGAGGTGCTTCTTATAATCAATCGTGTCTTAGATCTGATAAAATATGGTATTTGCTGTGTGACCTTGAACAAGTTACTTAAACTCTCTTAGCCTAAATTTCTTCATCTATAAAATGGGGATACTAATCATAGGTACTTCATAGGATTATAGTGATGATTTAAGGGTTAATTCATGTAAAGTACTCAAAGTGGTGCCTGGTACAGAGTTAAGTACTTATAATTAGTATTACTACTACCATTATCACCCACAAAAATTGTTTCTTTCCTTGTCATCTGTACAGAGATCAGTCTTCAACAAGACAATAAATAGTGTCATCAAAAGGAATAATCTTCCAGTTCTGTTTCCTATAATTTCAATACTTTAACTTAAAAAAACAGTGTTATGGCTGGGCATGGTAGCTCACGCCTGTAATCCCAGCACTTTGGGGGCTGAAGCAGGAGGATCACTTGAGGTCAGGAGTTCGAGACCAGCCTGGCCAACATGATAAAACCCCATCTCTACCAAAAATATAAAAAATTAGCTGGGAATAGTGGCATACACCTGTAACCCCAGCTACTCGGGAGGTTGAGGCAAGAGAATCCCTTTAACCCGGGAGGCAGAGCTTGCAGTGAACTGAGATCACGCCACTGCACTCCAGCCTGGGTGATAGAGCAAAACTCTGTCACGGAAAAGAAAAAAAAAACAAAAAACAGCCAGGCATGGTGGCTCACGCCCATAATCCCAGCACTTTGGGAGACCGAGGCAGGCAGATCACCTGAGGTCTGGAGTTCCAGACCAGCCTGATCAACATGAAGAAACCCCGTCTCTACTAAAAATACAAAATTAGCCGGGTGTGGTGGCGCATGCCTGTAATTCCAGCTACTCGGGAGGCTGAGGCAGAAGAGTCGCTTGAACTCAGGAAGCGGAGGTTGCAGTAAGCCAAGATCACACTTTTGCATCCAGCCTGGGAAACAAAAGCGAAACTCCGTCTCAACAAAACAACAACAACAACAACAAAACAGTGTTAACTATTAGGGTTTTGTTTGTTCATTTGTTTGTTTTTTGAGACAGAGTCTTGCTCTGTTGCCCAGGCTGGAGTGCAATGGGCGATCTCGGCTCACTGCAACCTCTGCCTCCCAGGTTCAAGAGATTCTCCTTGGCTGGGCACGGTGGCTCAGGCCTGTAATCCCAGTACTTTGGGAGGCCGAGGCGGGCAGATCATGAGGTCAAGAGATCAAGACATCCTGGCCAACATGGTGAAACCCCGTCTCTGCTAAAAATATAAAAAATTAGCTGGGCATGGTGGCACACGCCTGTAGTCCCAGCTACTCAGGAGGCTGAGGCAGGAGAATCACTTGAACCTGGGAGGCAGAGGTTGCAGTGAGCTGAGATAGTGCCACTGCACTCCAGCCTGGTGACAGAGCAAGACTTCATCTCAAAAAAAAAGAAGATTCTCCTGCCTCAGCCTCCTAAGTAGATGGGATTACAGGCACCTGCCATCATGCCCAGCTAATTTTTTATTATTTTTGTAGAGACGGGACTTCACCATGTTGGCCAGGCTGGTCTTAAACTCTTGACCTAAGGTGATCTGCCTGCCTTGGCCTCCAAAAGTGTTAGGACTACAGGCATGAGCCACTGTGCCTGGCCAAGTATTAGGTTTAAACACTGATGTGGACTAATCAACAGTCTGTCTCATCTAACTGCTCTGTTTCTCAACTTTCAATGGTAAAACGTATAATGAAAAATTGGGGCCGGGAGTAGTGGTTGACGTCTGTAATCCCAGAACTTTGGGAGGCTGAGGTGGGTGGATCACAAGGTCAGGAGTTCGAAACCACCCTGACCAACACAGTGAAACCCCATCTCTACTGAAAATACAAAAATCAGCTGGGCGTAATGGTGTGTGCCTGTAATCCCTACTCAGGAGGCTGAAGCAGGAGAACTGCTTGAACCTAAGAGGCGGAGATTGCAGTGAGCAGAGATCACACCATTGCACTCCAGCCTGGGCGACAGAGTGAGACTCCCTCAAAAAAAAAAAAATCGGAAGGAATAGATTTAATAAGATATAGATCTCCTTAGCAGTTGATAGTAATCTCTGAAATATTACATCATAAAAAATAGCATAAAACTAGGCTAGGAGTAGGCCAGCATTAGTGAGTTACCTGCAAGCAGAGGAAAAAAGGAGGTGGCCCACATTCAGCACACTTGATATAAGGCTCCATGAGGTAGGAGGAGCAGCCTCGGCAAGGTGGCTTATCAGAGGGATCATCTAGAACAAAGAGAAAGCAAATGCACATTTCAGAACACTTTATGGTTATCTTAAGTGCAAAAAGGTGAAAATCCCCAAATGACCACACAAGTAGTGAGTTGAGTTGAAAAGTTCATGGAGACAAGATGAGCTCATTACAAATTAAAAAAAAGCAAAAATTATGCTCCTTTTAATCTCAGGGAAGCACTGTTCCTTTTCACACAGCATTTACATAGATATGGACCCTGCAGAGAAATTTACAAGCATATATTTGTTTATTTATTTACACATTTTTAGAGACAGGGTCTTGCTCTGCCACCCAGGCTGGAGTGCAGTGGCTTGACAATAGCTCACTATAACGTGAAACTCCTGGGCTCAAGGGATCCTCCTGCCTCAGCCTCCCAAGTAGTTAGGACTACAGGCACATGCCACCACACCTGGTTAATTTTTTGTAGAGGCGACGTCTCACCACGTTGCGCAGGCTGGTCTTGAACTTTTGGGTTCAAAGAATGTTCCTGCCTCGGCCTCTCAAAGCTCTGGGATTACAGGTATGAGCTACCACGCCCAGTCACGAACACATTTTTAACTGGAAGTTTCATAATATCCCAAACTTATTTTTCCAGGAGCATAAAATGGACACATGCCTACACATACAATATAAAGAAAATCTGACAAAATGTTAACGATTGCTGAATCTAGGTAGCAAGCATATAAATAATCACTGTAGACTGGCCACGTTAGCTTACCCTGTATTTCCAGCACTTTGGGAGGCCAAGGCTGGTGCATCACCTGAGGCCAGAAGTTTGAGACCAGCCTCGCCAACATGGCGAAACCCTGTCTCTACTAAAAATACAAATAGCCAGGGATGGGGACACAGCCTATAATCCCAGCTACTTGGGAAGTTGAGGCACAAGAATCACTTGAACCCAGAAGGCAAAGGTTGCCGTGAGCCAAGATTGTGCCACTGCACTCCAGCCTGGGCGACAGAGCTAGACCCTGTCTCAAATAATCATAATCATCATCATCATCATCATCATCATCATCATCATCATCATCATCAGCTGGGCACGGAGGCTCACGCCTGTAATCCTAGCACTTTGGGAGGCTGAGGCAGGCAGATTACCTGAGCTTGGGAGTTTGAGACCAGCCAGGACAACACAGTGAAACCCTGTCTCTACTGAAAATACAAAAAAATTGGCCAGGGGCGGTGGCTCCTGCCTGTAATCCCAGCACTTTGGGAGGCCAAGGTGGGTGGATACTGAGGTGAGGAGTTTAAGACGATGGTGAAACCCCATCTCTACTAAAAATACAAAAATTAGCTGGATGTGGCGATACACACCTGTAATCTCAGCTACTCAGGAGACTGAGGCAGAAGAATCGTTTGAACCCAGGAGACAGAGGTTGCAGTGAGCCAAGATTACGCTACTGCACTCCAGCCTGGGCGACAGAGTGAGACTCCATCTCAAAAAAAAAAAAAAAAATTAGCCAAGCATGGTGGTGTGCACCTGTAGTCCCAGCTACGCAGGCGCCTAAGGCAGGAGAACTGCCTGAACCCGGGAGGCGGAGGTTGCAGTGATCCGAGATTGCGCCACTGCACTCCAGTGTCGGCGACAGAGACAGACTCCGTTTCCAAACAAAATAAAAAAATTTTTTAAAAAAATCATCATCACTGTACTGTTCTTTTGACTTTTCTATTTAAGTTTAAAATTTTTCATAACAAAAAGTTGGGGCAAAAAAGAGACAACTCCTTTAATTTTGAGATAGGGTCTCACTCTGTCACCTAGGCTGAAGTGTGGTTGCACGATCATGCCTCAATGTAGCCTCAACCTCCCAGGCTAACTAGCAGGGACTACAGGCACAAGCCACCACACCTGGCTGTTTAAAATGTATTTTCTATAGAGACAGAGTTTCACTGTGTTGCCTGGGCTGGTCTTGAATTCCTGGGCTCAAACGATCGCAGGAATTTGAGCTGCCTCAGCTTCCTAAAGTGTTGGGATTACAGATATGAGCCACCACACTCAGGTAGTGTCTAAATACGTCTCCTCTAAACACATGTCTTGGAATATACTATTTTATATTTGAGTTCGGATTTTTTTTTTTTTCTTGAGACAGGGTCTTCTTGAGACAGGATCTTGGACTGTCGCCCAGGCTAGAGTGCAGTGGTGTGATCACGGCTCACTGTAGCTTCAATCTCCCCAGGCTCAGGTGATCCTCCCACCTCAGCCTCCCAAGAAGAGGTACAGACTTGTACCATCGCGCCTGGCTCAATTTTTAATTTTTGTAGAGACAGGGTCTCACTATGTTGCCCACGCTGGTTTTAAGAAGTCCTCCTGCCTCAGCTTCCCAAAGTGGTGGAATTATAGGTGTGAGCCACTGCACCTGGTTCTGAGTGGGAATTTAAACCCAGAAAGCTTCCTCGCTTTTTCCCATGGTAAGTACATAACACAGTAGATCTTCTACTCCAATGACAGTGGTATATCTCCAAACTATTAAGACAAGGAGTACAATCCAAACTCTCAAAAATCATAAAAATGCAGATATATGTGTCCTTGGTTGCCCCAAACTTGGCCTCTAGAGTCATGGCAACCTAGCAAAATTGTTCTCTATGATCAATCACAAGAATCTAAGAGAAGAAAGGCTTTGAAGGTAGACGAAGGAATTTAATTTGTTCAGCCTGGAACAGGATTTCTCACATTCTGTAACAGTACTTGCCTCCCTAAAGTCCAAGAAACATTCTTCAAGGTACCTTTCCCTCTTCCAAGTGATGATCACTGTTCTCTTTATTTGTTTTTAAGAAGATATAGAGGGTGGGCATGGTGGCTCAAACCTATAATCCCAGCACTTTGAGAAGCTGAGGTGGGTGGATCACTTTAGCTCAGGAGTTCAAGACTAACCTGACCAGCATGGCAAAACCCCATCTCCACTAAAAATACAAAAATTAGCCAGGTAGCGGGCGCCTGTAATCTCAGCTACTCAGGAGGCTGAGGCAGGAGAATTGCTTGAATCCGCGAGGTAGAGACTGCAGTAAGCTGAGATTGCGCCATTGCACTCCAGCCTGGGTGACAAGAGCGAAACTCTATCTCAAAAAAAAAAAAAAAAAAGACACAGAAGAAAATGACAAAAGAAAAAAAATGTACTCCTGGCAGTAGCTTTCAATTCAATATATGAAACTGCAGCTACTCCATTGCCCCCATTTTAAATTTTAATACAGAAGAACAAAATCTTGCTATGTTGCTCAGGCTGGTCTCAAACTCCCAGCCTCAAGTGATCCTCCTGCCCCAGCCTCCCAAAGTACTGTGATTACAGGAGTGAGCCACTACGCCGTGCCAAAAATTGTTGTATATTAAGTGATAGATACCAGCTTCTACCAAGTTACCCTCTTCCTCACTTCCTGTTAATGATATAAGCTTGCTTCTCTCTTGCCTCCAACTATCCTATTTTTAAAAAAGGCATCAGCCATTGAGCAAAGTGTTCTTTTTGTTTTGTTGTTTTTTTTTGAGATGGAGTCTCGCTCTGTCGCCCAGGTTGGAGTGCAGTGGCATGACCTTCGCTCACTGCAACCTCCGCCTCCTGGATTCAGGTGATTCTTCTCCCTCAGCCTCCCAAGCAGCTGGGACTACAGGCGCACACCACCATGCCCGGCTAATTTTTTATACTTTTAGTAGAGACGGGGTTTCACCATATTGGCCAGGCTGGTCTCGAACTCCTGAAAAGTGGTCTTTATTTATTGTTTTGTTGAGACAGTGTCTCACTCTGGTTACCCAGGCTGCAGTGCAATGGCTTGATCTCAGGTCACTGAAACCTCAGTCTCCCACGTTCAAGCAATTCTCATGCCTCAGCCTCCCAAGTAGCTAGGATTACATGTATGTGCACTATGCCCAGCTAAATTCTGTATTTTTAGTGGGGGGGGGGGGGTTTCCCCATGTTGCCCAGGCTGGCCTTGAACTCCTGGATTCACACAATCCACCTGGCTTAGCCTCCCAAAGTGCTAGAATTTCAGGCCCAAAGTGATTTTTTAAATCCTTATGTCAAGAAGCGATTACTGGGCGGGGCACGGTGGCTCATGCATGTAATTCCAGCACTTTGGGAGACCAAGGTGGGGGGATCACTTGAGCTCAGGAGTTCGAGACCAGCCTGGGGAACATGGTGAAACCCCGTCTCTACAAAAAAAAAAAAATACACAAAATTAGGCAGGTGCAATGGTGCACGCTTGGTGGTCCCAGCTATACGGAGGCCTGAGGTAGGAGGATCACTTGAGCTGAGGAGGTCGAGGCTGCAGTGAGCCATGAGCACACCACTGCACTCCAGCCTGGGTAAGAAAGCTAGACCCTGTCTCGAAAAGAAAAAAAAAAAAGGAATTACTTTGTAAAAGTAATCCAATTTATAGTTCTTAACATTCCAAATAATAAAACTATAAAGTATGTCATCCACAATTAGCATTTTGAAAAATATTTTTCCAACCTTTCTTCTATATGCTATAGTACAAATATTCAACAAAGGTAGAGGTTGGGCTAAGGGGGTCTCGCCTGTAACCCCCAGCACTTTGGGAGGAAAAGGCAGGATGATTGCTTGAGCTTAGGAGTTCAAGCCCACCCCGGGCAATACAGCAAGAAGCTGCCTCTACCAAAAATAATAAAAAGAAAAAATAGCCAGGCACGGTGGCCCACATCTATAATCCCAGCACTTTGGGAGGCTGAGCCGGGTGGATCACCTGAGGTTAGGAGTTCAAGACCAGCCTGGCGAACATGGTGAAACCCCACCTCTACTAAAAATACAAAAATTAGCTGGATGTTGTGGTGCGTGCCTGTAATCCCAGCTACTCAGGAGGCTGAGGCAGGAGAATCACTCGAACCCAGGAGGCTAAGGTTGCAGTGAGCTGAGATCACACCACTGCACTCCAGCCTGGGTGACAAGAGCGAAACTCCATCTCAAAAAAGAAAAAAAAGAAAAAAAAGTGGAATATCATACATGATGTTTTATAGCCTGTTTTTTCACTTGACAATATATTGTGGACATCTTTTCATGACAACACACATTGACCTTCCTTGTTCTTTCTAATGGATAAATAACATTCCATTGTATCAATTATATTATATAACCTAATTTTACTCAACTCGCCTCTAGGAAGACATTTGGAAATCTGAGGAGGTACCTTTTTATTGCCACAATGACTAGAGAGCCCCGCTGGCATTCTGCAGGCCCCTAAAACAGGGATTCTAGATATCCTACAATGCTCAATACATTCTAATAAAAACTGACTTTTTTGTGTGTCCTGTGCAACTTTCAAATGTCCCACCATTCAAGTAAATGAAAAACCTCTTATGACCTATAACCTAATTCCATGTTATATATAAAGCAAAGTATTTTCGACAGTTTTAACATGCACTGAAATTTCCAGAAAGGCAATTGTATATAACTCTAGAGGAGAATGTATTTTGTTTTGTTCAGAACGTTTAGTTATTCTAGCTTGTGGTGTTTCTTAGTCACCAACATGACACACTTGAATCATTCTGCATTTGTATATGCACAGTGATGCAACATATGGGTACAACTATCTAGTACTTAAATCATGTCTTCTATCGTAATCATGTCTAAACATATTGAGATACATACTGCTATTATAAATTGCACTGTTTTACTATAAATTACTTCTCTTGTATTTATCTCTTTTATTATAGTTAGGGCATTATTATTTTTATTTTTTGAAATTATGTATGCCAGGCATGGTGGCTCACGCCTGTAATCCCAGCACTTTGGGAGGCCAAGGCAGGTAGACGACTTGAGGCCAGAAGTTCAAGACCAGCCTGGTCAACATGGCGAAATCCCATCTCTACTAAAAACACAAAAATTGTCTGGGCCTGGTGACGCATGCCTGTAGTCCTAGCTACTCAGGAGGCTGCGGCATGAGAATCACTTGAACCCAGGAGGCAGAGGTGGCAGTGAGCTGAGATTGTGCCACTGCACTCTAGCATGGGCAACACAGCAAGACTTTGTCTCAATAAAAAAAAAAAAAAAATCATGTATGTATGTAGACATATTGTCTATGTATTTTACTTCCGAATAGTAAACTTGGCTGATGGTAAACTGCCTCCCAGACTCAGTGATCCTCCCACCTCAGCCTCCCTAGTACCTGGGACTACAGGTGCATGCCACCACGCCTAGTAATTTTTTTTTTTTTTTTTGAGACGGAGTCTTGCTCTGTCTCCCAGGCTGGAGTGTAGTGGCGCGATCTCAGCTCACTGCAGCCTCCGCCTCCCAAGTTCAAGTGATTCTCCTGCCTCAGCCTCCAAAGTAGCTGGGATTACACCCACCACCACACCCGGCTAATTTTTGTATTTTCAGTAGAGGCAGGGTTTCACCATGTTGGCCAGGCTGGTCTCAAACTACTGAGCTCTAGAGATCCGTCTGCCTCAGCCTCCCAGAGTGCTGGGATTACAGTCATGAGCCACTGTGCCCAGTCTCTTGTATGTACATTTCCCATCTGTTCCACAGGGTATATATTTTCCTAGAACTAGAATTGTTGAGTATACAGTTACTGAACATTTTTTAGGTTTTTGATACACAGAGCCCAACTGTCCTTCAAAAGGTATTTCAAAATTCTTTTAGACCTAAGAGAAAGGCTTTTTTTTTTTTTTTTTTTTTTTTT
>NC_045449.1:30862772-30887107 GCF_002776525.5 Piliocolobus tephrosceles
TTTTTGAGACGGAGTCTCGCTCTGTCACCCAGGCTGGAGTGCAGTGGCCGGATCTCAGCTCACTGCAAGCTCCGCCTCCCGGGTTCACGCCATTCTCCTGCCTCAGCCTCCCGAGTAGCTGGGATTACAGGCTCCCGCCACCTCGCCCGGCTAGTTTTTTGTAGTTTTTGGTAGAGACGGGGTTTCACCATGTTAGCCAGGATGGTCTCGATCTGCTGACCTCGTGATCCGCCCGTCTCGGCCTCCCAAAGTGCTGGGATTACAGGCTTGAGCCACCGTGCCTGGCCGAGAAAGGCTTTTTATTTATCTATTTTTTTCACTGAGGTAACAGGAAACGAGAGTTTTTTTTTTTTTTTTTTTTTTTTTGAGGCGGACTCTCGTTCTGTCGCAAGGCTGGCAGGTTGGAGTATAGTGGTGCGATCTTGGCTCACTGCAACCTCTGCCTCCTGGGTTCAAGAGATTCTCCTGCCTCAGCCTCTCAAGCAGTTGGGACTATAGGTGGGCACCACCACGCCCAACTAATTTTTGTGTTTTCAGTAGGGACGGTGTTTCACCATGTTGGCCAGGATGGTCTCGATCTCTTGACCTCATGATCCGCCTGCCTTGGCCTCCCAAAGTGCTGGGATTACAACAGGTGTGAGCCACCATGCGTGGCCGAGAGAGGCTTTTTCAAAATCCAGGGGCAATAAAGGGTTAATAAACTTGACTACATTAATAAAAACAAAACAAAAAACTTTTTTGGCAAAAACACCATAAGGAAAGTAAAAAAGCATGTATACTGTAAGGCAACATTTGTAAACATATCAGAAAAAAGCACTGAAATCCCTACTATACAAACAACTTTTAAAAATTAAGAGGGAGGCCAAGGTGGGCAGATCACCTGAGGTTGGGAGTTCAAGACCAGCCCAACCAACATGAAGGAAACCCCGTCTCTACTAAAGATACAAAAATTAGCTGGGCATGGCAGCGTGTGCCTGTAATCCCAGCTACTAGGGATGCTGAGGCAGGAGAATCGCTTGAATCCGGGAAATAGAGGTTGCAGTGAGCCGAGATGGCACCATTGTACTCCAGCCTGGGCGACAAGAGCGAAACTCCATTTGAAAAAAAAAAATTGAGAGGGAGAATAAAAGACCAAAGATCCTGCTGCAAAAGACACAAAGATAATTTGGGAAAAAAGACATAAAATGGCCTTAAACATATGAAAAAGTGTTCAGCTTCATTCATAAGATAAAAATTAGAACTACCCTGACATATAATTTCTCACCCATCAGACTGGCAAAAGTTTCAATGCCTGACAATATAATTAGTCAGGCTGTGGGGAAAAAGACACTCTTATTATTATTATTTTTTTTTTTGAGAAGGAGTTTGACTCTTGTCGCCCAGGCTGGAGTGTAGTGGTACAATCTTGGCTCACTGCAACCTCTGCCTCCCAGGTTCAAGCGATTCTCCTGCCTCAGCCTCCTGAGTAGCTGGGATTACAGGGACACACTGCCATACCCAGCTAATTTTTGCACTTTTAGTAGAGGCTTCACCATGTTGGTCAGGCTAGTCTCGAACTCCTGACCTCATTATCCACCCGCCTCAGCCTCCCAAAGCGCTGGGATTACAGGCCTGAGCCACCGCGCCCAGCCCGGGCACTCTTACATATCACTGGTGGGAATACAAAATAGTACAACTCATATAGAGGGGGATTATCTTTTGACCCAGCAATCTCACTTCTAGGAATTTTTTACCATGAATATACATTTCCAATAATACAAAAACATACATGTCCAAGGTTATATATTAAAATATTAGATGTAATTGCAAAATACTACTTAGATGTCCAAGTATAAGCAATTATTTGAATAATAATATATCCACACAATGAAGTATTTCGCAACTATAAAAGACAGAATGAGGACAATCTCTACCAACTAATACAGTATTTCCAGGAGATACTATTTAGTGGGGAAAAAAAGTACAATCCTGGTGCTGATTGAAGAATTTTCTTAAAAGTACAAAAGTATATACATATTTTATATATATATATATATCAGTACAATCCTGGTGCTGATTGAAGAATTTTCTTAAAAGTACAAAAGTATATACATATTTTATATATATATATATAAAATATGCTATCTTTCCTGTAAGAAATTAGAGGCCAGGCGCGGTGGCTTGTGCCTATAATCCTAGTACTTTGGGAGGCCCCGGCAAGTGGATCACCTGAGATCAGGAGTTCAAGACCAGCCTGGCCAACATGGTGAAACCCCGTCTCTACTAAAAATACAAAAATTAGCTGGGTGTGGTGGCAGATACCTATAATCCCAGCTACTTGGGAGGTTGAGGCAGGAGAATCACCTGAATCCAGGAGGCAGAGGTTGCAGTAAGCTGAGATCGCAGCACTGCACTCCAGCCTGGGTGACAAGAGTGAAACGCTGTCTCAAAAGAAAAAAGAAAAAGAAAAAAATGAGTAAAAAACAATCCTCTCATCTTTGCTAAAAGGATTAAGGGACAGATTAAACCAGAACACAATGAAGTTGGTAAGTACAAGGGGTTGAGGGCAGGGGATAATGGAATTAATTGTGCTGATGTTGGGAGCCAGGGTTCTCACTGAGAAGAGACATGAATAAGGAATTAATGCAGACAAGAAAAAAGCCTATGATGATGAATTAGAGGTATTAATGTGAACTGCTGATTTCCTAAAAAGAAGCATATGTGTATATAAATGTGTATGTGTGTATGTATACTGGCATATATGTATACAGCACATAACACGCATATATTTCCTAGTTCTGTCAGCCAAAAGGGCCAAGATGCAAAAATATTCCAGTAGATGAAAAGATCTTGGTCTCTGACATGACTCCCTTGTAAAAGCACCAGGACTCCTCAGAGAAGTGGCTGATTCCAGGGCAGGGGAGGTACAGGATGCACTTGGAGTATTTAGTTATGCCAAAAAGGATGCTAAAAAGAAAAAAAAAATATGATGAGGGTATGCTATAAGGATATAGGAGCCCATTTGAAGAGACTCCCAGTGGCCAAATTTGGAATAATCCGAGAACCTAGCTAATTATGTATGCTAATAAATCATAAATCATTGAAAAAATAGGAATTCCTGTGTCTATAATAAGTAAAAAAGTGAACAGATAAAGAAAATGTAGTACATATACACCATGGAATACTATGCAGCCATAAAAAAGTAATGAGATCACATACTTTGCAGCAACATGGATGGAGCTGGAGGTCATTATCCTATGCAAACTAACACAGGAAGAGAAAATCAAATACCCTCTGATCTCACTTACAAGTAGGAGCTAAAAAAACAAGAACACATGGACACAAAAAGGGGAAGAGAAACCAGTGCCTTCTTGAGGGTGAACTGTGGGAGGAGGGAGAGGATCCAAAACTACCTCTCGAGTGCTATGCTTATTATCTTGGTGACAAAATAATTTGTATACAAAACCCCTGTGACAAGCAGTTTACCTATATAACAACCCTGCACATGTACCCCAGAACCTAAAATTAAAACTAAAAATGCTAACTAGTAAATGTGGAGAGAGCACTAGATTTGTGGGGGGGGGGGGATCATCTTTTTGCAACCTTAATAGTAAAGATTGGGCCAGGCATGGTGGCTTACGCCTATAATCCCAACACACTGGGAGGCCAAGGTGGGGACATCGCTTGAGACCAGGAATTCAAGACTCCAGTGGGCTATGATTGTGCCACTGCACTCCAGCCTGGGTGATAGAGTGAGACCCCATCTCTTAAAAATAAAAAAAAATTTTTAAATTACATATATATATAAACATACAGAGAGAGAGAGAGAGAGTGCACGCAAATGATGAAGCAGATGGAGTAAAAGGTTAACAAAAGTTATGTAGGTATTGTTTGTATTCTTATTCTTGCAACTTAAGTTTGAAATTATTTCCAAAAAGAAGTTAACAATTATTTTGGACACAGAGTTGAGGTAACTGTAAACTGAAACACTCCCAGCATTGGAGCAGTCCACTCAGATTTCTCCATATGTAAAATGAAAGAGTTGAACTAGATGTGTCTGAAGACTCCATTCTCTCCTAAATTTATATTAGGAGTGTGACCAAAGAGTAAACTAGAGCTTCTTTAAGAAATTGTTCTGTCAGGCTGGGAGCAGTGGCTCACGCTTGTAATCCCAGCACTTTGGGAGGCTGAGGCTGGTGGATCACCCGAGGTCAGGAGTTCAAGACCAGTCTGACCAACAAGGAGAAACCCTGTCTCTACTAAAAATACAAAAATTAGCCGTGCGTGGTGGCGAGTGCCTGTACTCCCAGCTACTCGGGAGGCTGAGACAGGATAATTGCTTGAACCCAGGAGGCAGAGGTTGCAGTGAGCCGAGATCATGCCACTGCACTCCAGCCTGGGCGATGTAGCAAGACTCCATCTCGAAAAAAACCACGAATTGTTGAAGAGGAAAAACACCCGAAAAGTACTTTTCTGATTCTTCTCATTGGGATACTACCCAACATCTAACAGTGGAATTTCCATTTCTGCCAAATCTCATATATTCAGAATCAGGGAAAAAGAGCAGTACAGTTTTTAGTTTTTATTTTTTGCGACAGATTCTTGCTCTTGTCACCCAGGCTGGAGTGCAGTGGCATGATCTTGGCTTACTGCAGCCTCTGCCCCCTGGGTTCAAGCAATTCTTCTGCCTCAGCCTCCCAAGTAGCTGGGATTATAGGCACCCGCTACCACCCCCAGTTAATTTTTGTATTTTCAGTAGAGATGGCGTTTCACCTTGTTGGCAAGGCTGGTCTCAAACTCCTGACCTCATGATCTGCCCGCCTCGAACTCCCAAAGTGCTGGGATTACAGGTGTGAGCCACCGCGCCTGGCCAGTATAATTTTTTTATCCATAGTTAACGGCTACTTGAATTTACTTCACACATACTGCATAATTCTCTACATTATTCTACTGTGGTTTACTCTTAGAAACAAGTTCCACACCAAGGGGGAGGTGGGGTGATATTTCCTTTATCTTACCACTGACACATTTCTTATCAAGGTGCCTGAACATGTTACTGGTCTAAACAGAAATCCCATGGCTTTTCTAGGTTTAACTATAGGTTAATCAGAATATGCCTGGTCCATCTCAGCTTCATTTTCTTTCTTTCTTTGAGACGGAGTCTCGCTCTGTCGCCCAAGCTGGAGTGCAGTGGCAGGATCTCGGCTCACTGCAACCTCTGCCTCCCGGGTTCATGACATTCTCCTGCCTCAGCCTCCCGAGTAGCTGGGACTACAGGTGCCTGCCACCACGCCCAGCTAATTTTTTCTATTTTTTAGTAGAGATGGGAGTTTCACCATGTTAGCCTGGATGGTCTCCATCTCCAGACCTCGTGATCCACCTGCCTCAGCCTCCCAAAGTGCTGGGATTACAGGCGTGAGCCACGGCGCCCGGCCGCTTCATTTTCTTCCAAGACCCAGGATCATATGTTTGTGTCATGTGTTCAATGGGTAATCAATATGTATTAGTTGATTTTATTTTAATACTCATAATGCCCTTAGAATCAGAGTCAAAGGGCTTTACTGCCTAACTTCATTGTTTATTTTTCTTCCTTGATCAACTTCCACTCCAGTTTGCTATTAATAGTCACCTGAAGGCCGGGAGTGGTGGCTCACACCTGTGATCCCAGCACTTTGGGAGCCCGAGGTGGGCGGATCACCTGAGGTCGGGAGTTCAAGACCAGCCTGGCCAACATGGTGAAAGCCTATCTCTTCTGAAAATAAAAAACAAAATTAGCTGGGTGTGGTGTTGTGCACCTGTAGCCCCAGTTACTCTCAGGAGGCAGAGGCAAGAGAATCGTTTAAAGCCGGGCAGCAGAGGTTGCAGTGAGCCGAGATCATGTCACTGCACTCCAGCCTAGGCGACAGAGGGAAAGTCCATCTCAAGAAAATAATAATAATAAGTCACCTGAGACTTGTTCCCACTGTACTTACTGCTAAAGGAACCCAAACGGTCCATTCCCTAATAGGCAACAAGTGCTGCTTTGGTCTTCCTCAGCGCAGAACTTCTTCAAGACTTCAGAACCGGCCAACACATACAACAAAGCTTTCCTGTGAGCAAACGAAAGTGGCACATGGATCAGAAAATCATTCAAAGGGACACGATAAAGAGAAGGTATACAACATACTCAGCTCTGCCACATCTTAGCTTTGTAATGCTGAAAAATTATTCTACCTCTGAAAACCTGTTTCTTCCTCTGTAAAGCGGGTATAATAGTGCCTACCTTCCAAAGTTGTGAGAATTAAATGTCATAATCAAATATCATAATCCATATAAATAATGTAGCATGGTACCTGGTCCTTTATAAATGCTACATATTTCTTTTTTTTATGAAGAAGGATTTGGGTCTGTGGGGCAGGGAGGGTGGAAGGGGCAAATGCTATATATTTCTAATAAACAACTGTTGGCTTTCTCTACTCAGCATCATTTCTCTCCTTAGCCACCATCTTTATTTGGGAAACTGACCCTCCCACATTTCATGTGGTACTGGTGGGGCTGCCAATCACAATACCCCATTCCCCACCCCTGACAAAAGCTAAAGCAACCAGGTCTCTTCTTCCAGAAATCTGGATCTTGAGTAAGACATGAAAGGACAGAAGGCAGCTGGAGCTCAGTCATTCACTAGAATTCATTCCAAGAATTCAGTCCATGTGCTCTGGCTGTTGAGATCCCTAGCCCCAGGTGGCTCAACTGTTTAACTCTTCTCTCATTTCTCTATTTTTAATAAACTTTAATAAACTCAACTTTAATAATAAATCTGAACAAGTTTCTGTAAGTGGAAACCAAAAAACCCTATCTATTACAACATACATTTGTTCCTTACTCTTTCAACAAGTATGTAACAGGGCCAGGCACAGTGGCTCATGCCTGTAATCCCAGCACTCTGGGAGGCTGAGGGTAGGATTACTAGGGCCCAGGAGTTCAAGACCAGCCTGGGCAACATAGGGAGACCCCATCTCTTTAAAAAAAAAAAAAAAGTTAACTGGTTACAGAGGCCCATGCCCATGGTCCCAGCTACTCAGAAGGATGAGGTGGAACACTTGGGCCTGGGAGGTCGAGGATGCAGTGAGCCACCACTGCACTCCAGCTTGGAGGACAGACCAAATCTCTTTTTCTTTTTCTTTTTTTTGGATACAGAGTCTGGCTCTGTTGCCCAGGTTGAAGTACTCACTGCAACCTCTGCCTCCCAGGTTCAAGGGATTCTCATTCTCCATTTGGTTCTCATTTTTGTTTCTTGTGTCTTGTGCCTCAGTCTCCTGAGTAGCTGGGATTACAAGCATGTGCCACCACCACACCTGGATAATTGTTTTGCATTTTTTGGAGAGACAGGGTTTCACCATGTTGGTCAGGCTGGTCTCGAACTCTTGGCCTCAAGTGATCCGCCCACCTTGGCCTCCAAAAGTGCTGGAGTGCTAGGATTACAGGTGTGAGCCGTCATGCCTGACCCAAAGTTATCTTCTTTGAAGCAGAAATGAAATAATATTTTACACTAAGTCAAAAAATAACCCTTCTTCTGTACACTCACAGCTGTTTTTTTGTTTCTTTGTGTGTGTGTGTGTGTATGTTTTTTGAGACTAAGTCCTGCTCTTGTTACCTAGGCTGGAGTGCAATGGCACGATCTCGGCTCACTGCAACCTCCGCCTCCCAGGTTCAAGTCAGGCTCAGCCTCCCAAAGCAGCTGGGATTACAGGCGCTGGCCACTACGCCCGGCTAATTTTTGTATTTTTAGTAGAGACGGGGTTTCACCATGTTGGCCAAGCTGGTCTCAAACTCCTGACCTCAGGCGATCTGCCACCTCAGCCTCCCCAAGTGCTGGGATTACAGGCATGAGCCACAGTGCCCGGCCCACTCACAGCTTTTTATCTGGCATTTTTCACATTCTATTTTGTATTACTTCTGAATATATATTTTCCCTCACTTTTAAATTAAGTGAAAGCAGGCTGGGTATGGTAGCTCATGCCTGTAACTCCAGTACTTTGGAAGGCTGAGGCAGGTGAATCTCCTGAGGTCAGGAGTTTCAGACCAGCCTGGAGCAACATAGTGAGACCCCCATCTCTACCAAAAATACAAAAAAATTAGCTTGGCGTGGTGGTGGGTGCCTATAATCCCAGCTACTTGGGAGGCTGAGGTATGAGAGTTGCTTGAACCCAGGGGGTAGAGGCTGCAGTAAGCCAAGATCATGCCACTGCACTCCAGCCTGGGTGACAGTGGAAGATCCTGTCTCAAAAATAAATATTAAATAAATAAGTGAAAGCAGAGAATATATCGGATACATATTTGCATTCTTTTAAAATGCCAAGCATACAGGAGGAATACAATAAACAATAAACACATAGTAGTGGACCAATAAATGTTAGTTCTACGAAAGGTTAATTCATCTTTAGTTTTTCTGAAGTGATTTTTTTCACCCTGGTAATTTTTAGCTTGGAGAATAATTCATCACTAAGTGTGGGCAACATTCTGCTAACACTGCCGTCAACGAACTTTTCCTTTTTGGGGTGGGGGTAGGTCTCCTTTGCTGTTGTCTCAGGAAAAGTTGAGCTCTGAAGAAAAATGAGTCTAGCAAGGGTGTATTATGAACACAGCAATCAAATAAGCCAAATTTACTGAACTTTTTCCATTTGCCAGGTACCCACAGGTACCACGGTGTGGGGATTCTTTGAATCCTCACTCCCACACTCCTGGGGCAAGCTGCTTTTTCAAAAGAAAGCAAGCTCTGAAAGAGTACGTTACTTGCACAGTGTCTTACAAGTAAGGGATAGCAGTGTCATTTCAAACACAGATGTCAAGGCTGGGTGTGGTGGCTCACACCTGTAATCGCAGCACTTTAGGAGGCCGAGGCTGGCAGATCACCTGAAGTCGGGAGTTCGAGATCAGCCTGACCAACATGGAGAAACCCTGTCTCTACTAAAAATACAAAATTAGCCGGACGTGGTGGCACATGCCTGTAATCCCAGGTACTTGGGAAGCTGAGGCAAGAGAACTGCTTGAACCTGGGAGACGGAGGTTGCTGCGAGCCAAGAACACATCACTGCACTCCAGCCTGAGCAACTCAGGTTGCGAAGTGCTAACCTCCGTTTCAAAAAAAAAAAAAAATACACATGTCCAGTAAAGGATGCAGTCAATATGGACTGATCAACACTCAAAAAAGCACAGCAAGAGGCCGGGTGCGGTGGCTTACGCCTGTAATCCCAGTACTCTGGAAGTCCCAGGTGGGCAGATCATCTGAGGTCAAGAGTTCAAGACCAGCCTGGCCAACACAGCGAAACCCCGTCTCTACTAAAAATACAAAAAATAAGCCGGGCTTGGTGGCTCACGCCTGTAATCCCAGCACTTTGGGAGGCCGAGGCGGGTGGATCATGAGGTCAGGAAATCGAGACCATCCTCGCTAACAGGTGAAACCCTGTCTCTACTAAAAATACAAAAAATTAGCCAGGCGTGGCGGCGGGCGCCTATAGTCGCAGCTACTCGGGAGGCTGAGGCAGGAGAATGGCGTGAACCCGAGAGGCGGAGCTTGCAGTGAGCCGAGATCGCGCCACTGCACTCCAGCCTGGGAGACAGAGCAAGACTGGGCCCCAAAAAAAAAAAAAAAAAAAAAAAATAGCCAGGCGTGGTGCTGGGCACCTGTAATCCCAGGGACTCGGGAGACTGAGGCAGGAGAATCGCTTCAACTCCGGACGCGGAGGTTGCAGTGAGTTGAGATGGCGCCATTGCACTCCAGCCTGGGCTAAAGAGAGAGACCCCATCTCAAAAAAAAAAAAAAAAAAAAAAAATTGTAGGGCCAGGCGCGGTGGCTCACGCCTGTAATCCCAGCACTTTGGGAAGCCAAGGCGGAAGGATCACTTAAGATCACGAGTTCGAGACCAGCCTGGCCAACATGGTGAAACCCCACCTCTACTAAAAATACAAAAATTAGCTGGGCGTGGTGGCACGAGAATCGCTTGAGCCCGGGAGGCGGAGGTTGTATTGATTGCAGTCTGCAGAATCTTCTTTCTCCTTCTTTCACAAGAGACCACATTCTGCCACCAACTTCCGTGGAAGCACAGGCACTAGCTCCAAACTAACAATCGCCAAATTCCAATCAGTTACCGGGAGAAGTGAGGCACTATGCTGGGCAGGAGTCCACGTGGGGAGGAGAAAAGGCGCAGGCTCCGGAAGTGTGGAGCCAACCTTCAAATTCTTACGAGGTGGGACCGGCCTGGGCCAGTCATTTTACCTGCACCTCAGCTCTAACAGGGTACTGAAATACCTACTTTGGAGGGCCTGCTAGGAAATTCAAATGGTCTGGTCAGGGGCATCACGCACCGTGGCCATTCTTGGGAGAGCGACGCGCTCCAGGGCTGAGCGTGGAATGGCTAGGCTGGGGCACTGCGGCACCGCCCAGACGCGGGGCGGGCACCAGGGGTCAGGCCGGGTCCCGCGCCGCCCTCCCCCACAGCGCGGCGAGGCCCGGCACCACCCGCCCGCCAGCCCGGCGCGTCCCGCCCGCCGTTGAGGCCCGCAGCCCGCACCTCCTCCCCTGGCGCACCTCGCGGCCCCCGCTTCCCCGTAGTCCCGCTAGAGGGGATCGCTCCCCGCCACCCGCCAGCCCAGCACTGCCTGGCGCCTCACCTCGCCGAATCCCCCTAATCCGCGCCAAGGAGCCGCCGGTCGCGCGCGCCTCCAGGCTTTGCGTGCGCGCCCCCGGGCGGCGCAGTGGCGAGCCCGCCTCGTGCCGCGCGCCCGCCGCCTCCGCCCCTCGGCCGTGGAGGCCCCCACCGGGTGCTGAGCGTCAGCCACCGCCCCCTTGGCCTTTTCCCGGCCACCACCGGGCGCCTGTCGCCGTCCCTGTGCCTGAGGACTGGGATGATGGGGCTGAGCCGCTTGCTTGACTTTTGATCCGCCCAGTAATCACTTTGTCCGTGTAGCGCGTGGCCCGTTGGCGGAGACTTCCCTGCGTGTGGGACCGTTTGGTCCCCTCCGGAGTGCGGTGACGCGGGCCAAGCCGGGACTGACTGGGTTTGGGGATAACGTTCCCACCCCCACCCCTGTTGCAGCAAGGGAAATTGAGGCTGAGGGAACTGGGCCCAGGGACGGCGAGCCGTGGCTGCCTCTCCAGTCCGGGCCCTGAAGGGCTGCTCGTGGATGAACCAGACTGATTTTAAGGGGTGAAGAGGGTGCGTTTCAATCAGATGCTTCTGGAACGTCGAAATTGTCTTCTTTGGAAAGAACCATCCCCTCTTTGGGCTTCAGAGGCCCAAATTGAGGCGCAATGATGAGAGGATGTGGTGGTCTACTCTGATGTCAATCTTGAGGGCTAGGTATGTCCCAACATCTCTTATTACTGCTGCTAATGATGATTCTAATAGCTACCATTTGTCGAGTACTTGTTGCATGCCAGACGTTGCACAAAGCAGGTTACACATATGGTCTCATTTAAAACTCGTGAGGTAGGCACCTGTTGTTATCCTCATTTTCCGGGTGAAGAAATCTAGGCACTGACATATAACTTGGAATCACACTGCTAGGAAGTACTGGGGAAGGGAAATCAAACCATGGTTTATCTCAAGTATATAACTGTTAACATCTATTTAGAAGTCTGCCTTTGATAAATTTGCCCAACCTTTTTTAGAATTCACTTACACTTTATGCTTGTGTGAACCCTTTCATTCTTTTTTGGTATATGCATAATACAAGTTCATTCTTAAAAAAAAAAAAAAAAGCCAGACGGGGCGCGGTGGCTCATGCCTGTAATTCCAGCACTTTGGGAGGCTGAAGTGGGCGAATCACCTGAGTCGGGAGTTTGAGACCAGCCTGACCAACGTGGTGAAGTCCCGTCTCTACTAAAAATACAAAAAATTACCCAGGCGTGGTGGTGGGCGCCTGTATTCCCAGCTACTCGGGAGGCTGAGGCAGAAGAATCGCTTGAACCCCGGGAGCAGAGGTTGCAATGAGCCAAGATCCCATCATTGCACTCCAGCCTGGGCAACAAGAGCGCAACTCTGTCTCAAAAGAAAAGAAAAGGCCGGGCACGGTGGCTCAAGCCTGTAATCCCAGCACTTTGGGAGGCCGAGACGGGCGGATCACGAGGTCAGGAGATCGAGACCATCCTGGCTAACACGGTGAAACCCCGTCTCTACTAAAAATACAAAAACTAGCTGGGCGAGGTGGCGAGCGCCTGTAGTCTCAGCTACTCGGGAGGCTGAGGCAGGAGAATGGCGTAAACCCGGGAGAGGGAGCTTGCAGTGAGCTGAGATCCGGCCACTGCACTCCAGTCCCGGCGACAGAGCAAGACTCTGCCTCAAAAAAAAAAAAAAAAAAAAAACCACCTCCCACCAGGTTAAATAAACAATTAACATTTTGGTATGTACCCTTCCAGACATTTTTCTATGCATCACATCAATAAATATATGATAGGATATTTTACATTTGATGTATCCTGAAGATTGATTAATTCAACAAATGTTTAGTGAGTAGGTTTGTTGTAGGTGCTGGGAATTCAGCAGTGAACAAAGCAAAGTCTCTGTCTCATGGAGCTCATGTTATAGTAGGGAAGACTGTCAATAAGCAATATACACATTACTAAATAATAGATAATGCCCAGTAATGTGGCAAGTTTTATGGAAAAATAAATCAGGACAAAAGGATAAGAGTGATGTGGGGCTTCTCTTTTAGTTAGGGTAGATAAGGAAAGCCTCTTAGCTAAGGAGGCACATAAACAAAAATCTGATCATTTAATGAGAGGGAGCTACATGGATTTCTAGAGGGAAACTATCCTAGAAGAGAAGCAGCAAGTGCAGTGGCCCTGAAATGGAGATTTGTTTGGCATGGAAAAAGGGCAAGACCAGTGTGGCTCGAGCACAGCAAATGAGAGAAATAAGATGGAAATCATAGGCAGATGATGTATCATCCGGTAAGCTTTGGATTTTATTGGGAAGTGATAGAATACCATGAAGGGTTGAGATGAAAGAAGTAGCTTTGCTGTAAAAGGATCACTGTGGGCTGGGAGTGGTGGCTCACACCTGTAATCCCATCACTTTGGGAGGCCGAGGCAGACAGATCACTTGAGGTTAGAAGTTCCAGACCAGCCTGGTCAACATGGTAAAACCTC
This sequence comes from Piliocolobus tephrosceles, assembly GCF_002776525.5. Taxonomy (NCBI): domain Eukaryota; kingdom Metazoa; phylum Chordata; class Mammalia; order Primates; family Cercopithecidae; genus Piliocolobus; species Piliocolobus tephrosceles. The sequence goes on from NC_045449.1 coordinate 30,875,881, forward strand.
ATCTCTACTAAAAATACAAAATTTAGCTGGGCGTGGTGGCGGGCACCTGTAATCCCAGCTACTGGGAAGGCTGAGGTAGGAGAATCACTTGAACCCAGGAGGTGAAGGTTGCAGTGAGCCAAGATTGTGCTACTACATTCAAGCCTGGGCAACAGAGTGAAACTCCATCTCAAAAAAAAAAAAAAAAAAAAAAAAAGGTCACTGTGGCAGCTGTGTGGAGAATGGATGGTAGAAATATTAAAATTGCCCTTTGCCTGGGGAAGTGGTGTGTGGTGTGTACCTGTAATCCCAGCTACTTGAGAGACTGAGGCAGGAAGATGGATTGAGCCCAAGTCTGAGACCAGCCTAGGCAACATATCGAGACCCCCATCTCTAAAAAAATTTTAAGTTAGGCCGGGCGCGGTGGCTCAAGCCTGTAATTCCAGCACTTCGGGAGGCCGAGGCGGGCGGATCACGAGGTCGGGAGATCGAGACCATCCTGGCTAACACGGTGAAACTCCGTCTCTACTAAAAATACAAAAACTAGCCGGGCGAGGTGGCGGGCGCCTATAGTCTTAGCTACTCGGGAGGCTGAGGCAGGAGAATGGCGTAAACCCGGGAGGCGGAGCTTGCAGTGAGCTGAGATTCGGCCACTGCACTCCAGTCCGGGCGACAGAGCAAGACTCTGCCTCAAAAAAAAAAAAAAAAAAAAAAAATTTTAAGTTGCCCCGTAAGGCATAAATTGTCCTTTTACGCAGTAGTTGTTCAACAGATAGTTTATTAACGTTAGTGTTTCACCTATAGCTGTACAGCTTTACAACCACTCTCAACTTCACATAAGGGAAGTGGGGTCAGTCATTTAGGACATATCTGTGTCTTTCTCATTGAAACTCAAATTTTGAGACTGGCTAAGGCAAGTATCCAGATCTGGATGTCATGATTGTCAACAATGAATATCAGTAATCAGTTTTGTAATACTGTAGAAAAATTAGTCCCACGTAACACTGAGATCTAGTCATTAAAAACATAGCATTCAGGGGCCAGGCACGGTGTCTCATACCTGTAATCTCAGCAGTTTGGGAGGCCGAGGTGGATGGATCATTTGAGGCCAGTAGTTCAAGATCAGCCTGGGCAACATGGCAAAAACCCATCTTTACTAAAAATACAAAAATTAGCTGGGTGTGGTGGCACATGCCAGTAATCCCAGCTTCTTGGGAGGCACAAGAATTGCTTGAACCCTGGAGGTGGAGGTTGCAGTGAGCTGAAATCGCACCACTGCCCTCCAGCCTGTTCAACAGAGCAAGAGTCTGTCTCAAAAACAAACAACAAAAATCATAGCATTCAAGTCCCTGGAGATTACCCTCTCCCTTCATTTGATGTTAGGCTCTCTACTTAGACCAATTTAGTCAGTGTGCTTAGGAAAGATGTGGAGAGGGCAGGACACGGTGCCTCACACCTGGGATCCCTGCATTTTGGGAGGTCAAGGTGGGCAGATCGCTTGATTTCAGGAGTTCAAGGAGGGCAACATGGTAAAACCTCGTCTCTACAAAAAATGCAAAATTTAGCCAGGGGTAGTGGCTCATGCCTGTAGGCCCAGCTACTTAGGAGGCTGAGGTGAGAGGATCACTTGAGCCCAGAATGAGGCTGGGTTGAGCCAGTATCACACCACTGCACTCCAGCCAGCCTAGGTGACAAAGTGAGACATTGTATCAAAAAAAAAAAAAAGATGTGGAGAAATTAAAATGCACAGTGAGAAGAAGGGTAACACTGATTAAGGCAGCGCCCCTCTGGGTTTTTATCTTAAGTGGATGTGATAGTGGCATCACTTACATGACCAGCTGAAGGGAGAACAGATTTGGAGGAGAAATTAAAAGTTCTGTTTTGGATCTGTGTTTTGCATTCTGACTGGAAATGACAAGTACGAGTCTACAGCTCATTGGAGGCGTCAGAACTAAAACTGTATAACTGTACTAGAATTGTTTATTTGGCTGTGTGTGTCTTACCTAGACAGACCTTGAGGACAGACACTGTTGTCTTTGTAACCTCAGTGCTCTGAAATGTATCCTCAAATATTTGTGAAATGACCAAGTAAACGCAAAAGTAAGAATGAAGTCACTGACTGGGTGCAGTGGCTCACACCTGTAATCCCAGCACTTTGGGAGGCCGAGGTGGGCGGATCACAAGGTCAGGAGATGGAGACCATCCTGGCCAACACGGTGAAACCCCGTCTCTACTAAAAACACAGAAAATTAGCCGGGCATGGTGGCGGGTGCCTGTAGTCTCAGCTACTTGGGAGGCTGAGGCAGAAGAATGCCGTGAACCTGGGAGGCGGAGCTTGCAGTGAGCCGAGATGGCGCCACTGCACTCCAGCCTGGGCGACAGAGCGAGACTCCGTCTCAAAAAAAAAAAAAAAAAAAGAATGAAGTCACTTAGGCAAAATGTAAAAGGTACATACCCTTGCTTTCACTGAAAGTCCAGGCACCTGAATGTGACTTACAAGTAGGGTGACCATAATTTCTGATTTGCTGAGAATAGCCTGGTTTACATCTGTTGTCCCTTCATAAGTATTAATATTGCCTGATTTCACTCTCAATGGTGTCTCCATTTGTACAATAAATTTATATTGTCATTCTTTTTAGAAGGCCCTTCAGGATCTAGCATCTTCCTATATCTTTATCATCACTGCTCCATCTTAGACTCTATTTGCCAGCCAGGCGGACATACCTTCATTTCTCATATGCACTCTTAACCTCAAGTTTTTTTTTTTTGCCAAGGTACTGCCTACCTCACTTAGACATCACTTCCTTAGGAACACTTCTCCTGATCCCCCAAAGGCTGAGTTAAGTGGCCCTCTTACATGTTCCCAGTACACCTTGTGTTTAACCTGTCATAGCAAAGATGACTAAGTGCCTTGTTCCCTCACTAAATATCTCTGTAAAGGAACCTGAGAAATCACCTTTTTTCCTCTTTAAGCTGTAAATTTATATTAATAATATCCAAATCCATGTTGAACCAGTATTTTTGAAGGTTGACCTTCAGGATAAACTAATAGCACAATCTTCATGCCCTTTCATTCTTAACTAACTGTAAAGGTTGACTTTTGTACTAGGAACCCAACGAAGAAAACTTGTATCTTTTCAAGCTAGGTAACCTGGCTGCCATTGACTGAGACCAAAATATCCCAACAGTTTGTCCTCAGCTGCTAAGCTGCTATGGTTAGAATCAAAAGTAGAGTTTCTGGCCTGGTGCGGTGGCTCATGCCTGTAATCCCAACACTTTGAGAGTCCTAGGTGAGAAGATTGCTTGAGCTCAGGAGTTCGAGACTAAACTGGGTAACATAGTGAGAGTTCAACTCTACAAAAAAATCGAAAAATTAACTGGGCATGGTAGCACACGCCTGTGGTCCCAGCTACTTGGGAGGCTGAGGTGGGAGAATTACTTGAGCTTAGACAGTTGAGGCTATAGTGACACGTGATTGTGCCACTTTACTCCAGCCTGGGCAACAGAGTGAGACCTCGTCTGGAGGAAAAAAAAAAAAGGTGAAGAGACAGCCTACGGAATGGGAGAAAATATTCATGACCCCTACATCAGATAAGTGGGCAAGGGCCCGAAAAGATATTGCTCAAAAGAAGACATGCAAGTAGCATGGGAGGCCGAGGCAGGTGGATCACCTGAGGTCAGGAGTTTGAGACCAGCCAGGCCAACCTGGTGAAACTCTGTCTCTACTAAAAATACAAAAATTAGCTGGGCGTGGTGGTGGGCACCTGTATTCCCAACTACTCAGGAGGCTGAGGCAGGAGAATCACTTGAACCCAGGAGGCGGAGGTTGCAATGAGCCAAGATCGCGCCATTGCACTCCAGCCTGGGTAACAGCGAGACTCTGTCTCAAAAAAAAAAAAAAGAAGACATGCAAGTAACTAACTGGTATGTGGAAAAAAATGTTCAACATCACTAATCATCAGGGAAATGTGAATTAAAACTACCATGAGATATCACCTCACACCTGTCAGAATGATGATTATAAAAAAGCGAGATAAGCATTGGCAAGGATGTGGAGAAAAACCCTGTACGCTGTCAGTGGGAATGTAAATTAGTACAGCCATTTTGGAAAATAGTATGGAGGTTCCTTAAACATTTTTAAATAGAACTATAAAACTACCATATGATCCAATAATCCGCTTCTGGGTATATATCCAAAGGAAGTGAAATCTGCATGTCAAGGTACCTGTACTCCCATATCCATTGCAGCATTATTCACCATAGCGAAGACATGGAAACAGCCTACATGTACACCAATGGATGAATGAATAAACAAAATGTGAGATATATATGTGTGTGTGTATGTGTGTATATATGTGTATATATATGTGTATATATACACACACACACATACACACACACACAATGGAATACTGTTCAGCTTTAAAAAATAAAGAAAGCCTGTCATTTGCAACAACATAGATGAACCTGGAGGACATTATGCTAAGTGAAATAAGCCAGGCACAGAAAGACAAATACTGCTTAATCTCATTTATGTGTAGCATCTAAATAAGTCAGGCTCATAGAAGTAGCAGAATGGAGGTTACCAGGGGATGAGAGAGAAAGAACTAGAAGATTTTGGCCAAAGGATACAAAATTTCAGTTAGGAGGAATAAGTGCAGGAGATCTATTATACTATATGGTGACTATAATTAAAAATATATACTTGAGGCCAGGCACCGTGGCTCACACCTGTAATCCAAGGACTTTGGGGGGCCGAGGAGGGTGGGTCATCTGAGGTCAGGGGTTTGAGAACAGCCTGGCCCACATGGTGAAACCCCATCTCTACTAAAAATATAAAAATTAGCCAGGCATGGTGGTGCATAACTGTAATCCCAACTGCTCAGGAGGCTGAGGCATGAGAATCACTTGAACCTGGGAGGCAGAGGTTGCAGTGAGCCAAGATTGCACCAGTGCACTCCAGCCTGGGCAACAGAGCAAGACCCTGTTTAAAAAACAAAAACAAACAAACTATATATATGTGTGTGTGTATATATACATATACACGTATATATGTGTATATATATACACGTATATATGTGTGTATATACGTGTGTGTGTGTGTATATATATATATATACACTTGAAAATTGCTAAGAGAGTAGATTTTAATTATTCTTACCACACAAAAAAATAAGTATTTGCGGTAATGGGTATATTTTGCGGTACTGGATATGTTAATTAGCTTGATTTAGCCATTCCACAATGTGTATGTATGTCTATCAACACATGTTGTATATCATGAATATACACAATTTTTATTTGTCAAAAAATGTTTAAATATGCCATAAGTAAATTAAATAAAATATATTTCTTAGAATGTTATTTATAAAAACAAAGCAAAAAAACAGATCTGTCCAAATATAACTAATAAACTGACTCTCATTATTTAACACTCAAGAGTTGGCTGGTATAGGCCGGGCGCGGTGGCTCAAGCCTGTAATCCCAGCACTTTGGGAGGCCGAGACCGGCGGATCACGAGGTCGGGAGATCGAGACCATCCTGGCTAACATGGTGAAACCCCGTCTCTACTAAAAAAATACAGAAAACTAGCCGGGCGAGGTGGCGGGCGCCTGTAGTCCCAGCTACTCGGGAGGCTGAGGCAGGAGAATGGTGTGAACCCGGGAGGCGGAGCTTGCAGTGAGCTGAGATCCAGCCACTGCACTCCAGCCCGGGCGACAGAGCGAGACTCCGTCTCAAAAAAAAAAAAAAAGAGTTGGCTGGTATCAGGATTTTCATAATGCCATGGCCATTAAACAGTTTTCGTGAATCCAGACCTTCGTTACCCACCTCTTCTGCTTCTTCCTCACCTTACAGACTTCTTTCTCATGTACATAGAGTGCAGAATATCTGTCTCATGAGTCACCAGCCTTTGGGCAGAACCCAAAAAATTAGATGAACTAGAAATGTATTGTTGCTAAGTGGCTTCGTTTATCAGGCAATTCTAAAATGCCTACTAGGCTGCCTAGCTGCATACTTTTCCACCTAATGTACAGGACCTCCACCTTGTGACTGTCAAAACAGGCTTCTAAATTATTTTGCATCATTTGGTGACAGGCAGTCTATGCTCTTTTGCAACCAACAAGTAACCAATAAATGTTTGGAATATACAAGGAACGTGGCATTGTTTAATATAATTGAAAAAGCAGGGCCGGGCGCAGTGGCTCAAGCCTGTAATCCCAGCACTTTGGGAGGCCGAGACGGGCGGATCACGAGGTCAGGAGATCGAGACCATCCTGGCTAACCCGGTGAAACCCTGTCTCTACTAAAAAATACAAAAAACTAGCCGGGCAAGGTGGCGGGCGCCTGTAGTCCCAGCTATTCGGGAGGCTGAGGCAGAAGAATGGTGTGAACCCGGGAGGCGGAGCTTGCAGTGAGCTGAGATCCGGCCACTGCACTCCAGCCTGGGTGACAGAGCGAGACTCCGTCTCAAGAAAAAAAAAAAAAGAAAAAACAAGCTTGGACTTTGAAACTTTCCTGAATTTAAATTCTGTCTCCACTCCTTAATCACCTTTAAAAATTTAGAGCATGACGTGGTGGCTTGTGCCTGTAAACACAGCACTTTGGGAGACCAAGGCAGGCGGATCACTTGAGATCAGGAGTTCGAGACCAGCCTGGCTAACATGGTGAAACCCCATCTCTACTAAAAATATAAAAAATTAGCCAGGCATGGTGGTGCATGCTTATAATCCCAACTCCTTGGGAGGCTGAGACAGGAGAATCGCTTAAACCCAGGAGGCAGAGTTTGCCATGAGCCAAGATCCCAGCATTGCACTCCAGACTGGGCAACAAAAGTGAAACTCCATCTGAGAACAAAAAAAAAAGAATTTAGGGAAGTTATTATCTTCCTGCATCTCTTTTCTCCTCCTATGTAAAATGAAAATAATAATGTCTAATTCATAAGAGTTTCATAAGGATATGATGAAAGCCCGATGCAGTAGCTCATGCCTGTAATCCCAGCACTTTGAGAGGCCGATGTGGGCGGGTCACTTGAGGTCAGTAGTTCGAGACTAGCCTGGCCAACATGGTGAAACCCCATCTCTACTAAAAATATGAAAACTAGCTGGGCGTGGTGGCATGCACCTGTAATCCCAGCTACCCAGGAGGCAGAGGTTGCAGTGAGGCATGATCACTCTGTCCCCCACTCTAGCCTGGGGGATGGAGCGAGACTCAGTCTGAAAAAAAAAAAGGGCGGGTGAGATGATATATGTGTGTATACTACTACCTTGTTCATGGTGGGAGTCAAATACATGTAATTTTAATTCTAGAAGTGCTCCACAGGATGATCCTGGGGCTTATTTAGAAGTTGTTCTGGGTAGGTTAACTAGTGCTCAGCATAGAATTTTTCATTGTTTAAATAAAAAACTCTTATCAACTCTAAACCTGTAGGTTTTAAGAACAACAGGCAATTAACAGAATTTTTTTTTGCTGGCAGTTTCTTCAGCATTTTCCTCACTATAGAATACTAAGGAAAGTATATGTTACCTCACAGGTCGCAGGACAAATGTGTAGTTGCAATATAGGATGGAGGATCCAGCCTTGCCTCAAATGGAGAGCAAACTAAGGAGCTATGTCTCATTTAATTAATGCAAATAGTGAACAAACTTATGCATCATTAGCAATTAACTATAAGACTGTTCCTTAGAGTACAGAGTGAGTACTTTTATTGTAATCAAAACTTACAACAAGATTAGTCTGATGCATATTTAATAATATATGTAATTGTTATGGTGTTGCATTATAATTAGGCCCTACACGTTAAATTGTTTACATAAATGACGGTAATTGGTTATTTTTACACAGCCAAACACATAAAGCGTTTGCCTGCTCATTTTATTAATTTTCTGGAATCTATAATCATGCCAAAGACAACAGTTTATCTGAAATCCTTTACTACTTAATCATGCACTCACAAACACACTATTCAAAATGACACAGCAGGATTTCCCTTGGTACTGAAAATAGCTACTATTCAAGACTTTCTGTATATATTCTGTCATTTAATCCCTAAGAAACCCTTTAAGGGAGGTGTTATGACTCCCATTTTACTGATGCAGAAATTGATACTTTAGAGAATGTAAGTAGGCAGCATAATGGATATTCAGACTACTACCACAATCCCTGACACTACTTTATAGCGTCTCAGAAGGTAATGGATCACAGCAGAGATATGTAAAATTAGTTTAGGAGAGAGTGGCTCTGAGAAATACAGGATATATACAGTATATCCAAAGGGAGAGTGAATCAACCTGAAAAAGAGAGAGGTTAGTCAGGAAAGCAACAGTAATGGAAGGGCTGGAGCTGACTTAGTACCCGTTCAAGGAAGACAGCCTTGGCCGGTACATTTCAGGCATTATTGCCCCATTATAGCCCACTATATTGTAGAGATACTTATCAGACTAATGCCATCTAATATTTAAATTTTAGAACTAACTCCTGTTATTCTGATTTCTTTTCCTTTTTTGAGATCGAGTCTCCCTCTTATTTCCCAGGCCGGAGTACAATGGTGCCATCTCGGCTCACTGCAACCTGTGCCTTCTGGGTTCAAGCAATTCTACTGCCTCAGCCTCCCCAAGTAGCTGGAATTACAGGCATGCGCCACCACGCCCGGCTAATTTTTGTGTTTTTAGTAGAGACAGGGTTTCACCACGTTGGTCAGGCTGGTCTCTTACTCCTGACCTCAGGTGATCTGCCCACCTTGGCCTCCCAAAGTGCTGAGATTACAGGCATGAGCCACCACCCCCGGCCTTATTCTAATTTCTTTTCTTCTTCTTCTTTGGTGTTTTGTGTGTGTGTGTGTGTGTGATGGAGTTTTGCTCTTGTTGCCTAGGCTGGAGTGCAATGGCGCAATCTCAGCTCACCACAACCTCTGCCTCCTGGGTTCAAGCGATTTTCTTGCCTCAGCCTCCTGAGTACCTGGGATTACAGGCATCTGCCACCACGCCTGCCTAATTTTGTATTTTTAGTAGAGACAGAATTCCCCATGTTGGCCAGTCTGGTCTTAAACTCCTGACCTCAGGTGATCCACCCACCTCGGCCTCCCAAAGTACTGGGATTACAGGCATGAGCCGCAGTGCCCGGCCTCTAATTTATTAAAAAGTAATTATTGTAAGGCCCCGTGTGGTGGCTCACGCCTGTAATCCCAGCACTTTGAGAGGCCAAGGCAGGTGAATCACGAGGTCAGGAGTTAGAGACCAGCCTGATCAACATGGTGAAAACCTGTCTCTACTGAAAATACAAAAATTAGCCGGGCGTGGTGGTACGTGCCTGTAATCCCAGCTACTCTGGAGGCTGAGGCAGGAGAATTGCTTGAACCTGGGAGGCGGAGCTTGCAGTGAGCTGAGATGGCGCCATTGCACTCCAGCCTGGGAGACAGAGCAAGATTCCGTCTCAAAAAAAAAAAAAAAAAACAATTATTGTAGGCTGGTCGTGGTGGCTCACACCTGTAATCCCAGAACTCTGGGAGGCCGAGGTGGGTGGATCACCTGAGGTCCAGAGTTCGAGACCAGCCTGGCCAACATGGTGAAACCCTGTCTCTATTAAAAATACAAAAATCAGCCAGGCGTGGTGCTGCACACCTGTAATCCCAGCTACTAGGGAGGCTGAGGCAGGAGAATAGCTTGAACCTGGAGGCGCAGTTTGTAGTGAGCCGAGATCACACTATTGCCCTACAGTCTGGGCAACAGAGCGAGACTCCATATCAAAAAAAAAAAAAAGTGGTAATTATTGTAGGGGTTAAGCTAATGTTTTTCAAGTTTTTTAAGTCATTATTACCAGCCCTAAAGAACCTTTTTAGACATATACGTCTCCCCCACAAAGTTTTAATACCACAGATAAACTATATATGTTTATGTACTATATATATGTATTTTGTACATAAAAATACTAAGTTTTTTTGCCCCTTAGGATAAGACTTTTCCCCCCCACCTTTTTGAGTGCATGGGTTACACAATGATGCATGAATGATTTGGCTTCCCCCATAGAACTACCTTCAGATTCAAAACATGCTTTATGCAAAGGATAGTATTTCCGTACATATGACAATTATTATTTCTAATTGTAAGTTAAATTCTGTACATATGACATTTATAATTCTCATAAACTAATAAACTCATTGACAGTTTTACTTTTGAGCTTGCTTAGTGTGATTCTGCTCCTAAATAAGGGGGTTATTCTCTATGTGCGGAAAATTTGGGTTTCTAAGCCTGTAAAATAGTATGAGAGGTCTTTTGATAGCCTGCTAGCTTTCACCAAGCCTTTTTGCTTGAAACTTCTAGAGCATTCTTAGTTGTTCATTCTTTCATTTAGTAAGTATTGAGTCCTACTATAGGCCAAGGACTGTGCCAGGTACTAGGGATTCAAAGACTAATAAAATAGTGTGCCCTCCAGAAGCAGCTCACTGTCCAGTTGGGGAGACAGATATGCACACAAATATTACAATACAAAGAATATGTACTGTAACAGAGATATGCTAGAGATACGAAAAGCTCCAAGAAAAGATTAGTTTATTTTAGGGAGAATTAAGGGGTAGAACTCTATAAAGTGGTAAGTTAAATCTTGCAGAAGAATGAGGAAGAAATTCCAAGCAGAAAGAACAAATTATATAAGGCCCCAGAAGTATGAAATAGCATGGCCAGTTTGGTCTTTGTGATTGGAGTGCAGAGAGTAAGAAACAGGAAGGCCCCTCCTAAAGTAGAGAAACTTGCACAGGTAGAGATTAGACTATAGAGGGCTTTATACTTTATTTATAAGGCTATGGGGAACCAGTGAAACATTTTTAATTGGGGAGTGATGCTATCACTAATCTGGGCTTTATCTTCCCAACCAGTGGTGTGGCTTGAGAAGTGGCAAGATTAAAAGCCTGGAGTTATAGCAGTCCAAGTGAGAGATGGTGAGGGCCTGAACATCATTGGAATGGGAACGAGGAAGAAGAAATTGATTAAAGATATTTAAGGCCGGGCGCGGTGGCTCAAGCCTGTAATCCCAGCACTTTGGGAGGCCGAGACGGGCGGATCACGAGGTCAGGAGATCGAGACCATCCTGGCTAACACGGTGAAACCCCGTCTCTACTAAAAATACAAAAAACTAGCCGGGCGAGGTGGCGGGCGCCTGTAGTCCCAGCTACTCAGGAGGCTGAGGCAGGAGAATGGCGTGAACCCGGAAGGCGGAGCTTGCAGTGAGCTGAGATCCGGCCACTGCACTCCAGCCT
>NC_045449.1:30887207-30909874 GCF_002776525.5 Piliocolobus tephrosceles
AAAAAAAAAAAAAAAAAAAAAAAAAGATATTTAAGAAGTAATTAATTAGAGGGAGAAGAGAGAGGAAGGTGGTAGGATTAGAGATAATCCTCAGATGTCCAGCTGAGGTGGATACTGATGCTACTCACCCAGAGAGAGGCAGCAGAGGACAAAGCACAAACATGAAGGGAAAAGGGGAGATTTTGTTCTGGATATGTTGAGTTTGAGGTGCCTGTACGATATACAGGCACTATTCAATAGGTGGATTCAAAAGCCAAGGGAGGCTGGACGCTGTGGCTCACGCGTGTAATCTCAGCACTTTGGGAGGCCGAGGCAGGTGGATCACTTGAGGTCAGGAGTTCAAGAACAGTTTAGCCAACATGGTGAAACCCCATCTCTACTAAAAACACAATAAATAGCCAGGCATTGTGGTGAGCACCTGTAATCCCAGCTACTCAGGAGGCTGAAGCAGGAGAATCGCTTGAACCTGGGAGGTGGAGGTTGCAGTGACCTGAGATGGCGCCACTGAACTCCAGCCTGGGCGACAGAGGGCGACTCTGTCTGAAAAAAGGAAAAAGGCCGGGTGCGGTGGCTCACGCCTGTAATCCCAGCACTTTGGGAGGCTGAGATGGGCGGATCATGAGGTCAGGAGATCAAGACCATCCTGGCTAACATGGTGAAACCCCATCTCTACTAAAAATACAAAAAAAAATTAGCCGAGTGTGGTGGCAGACACCTGTAGTCTCAGCTACTTGGGAGGCTGAGGCAGGAGAATGACATGAACCCGGGAGGTGGAGCTTGTAGCGAGCCGAGATCATGCCGCTGCACTCCAGCCTGGGCAACAGAGCAAGACTCTGCCTCAAAAAAAAATAAAAATTTAAAAATATAATGAAAAAAAAGCCAAGGGAGACATTCAGGTCAGAGTTAAATAGATGAAGGAGTGAGCAAGAGATTGATGGAAAATTGGAAGCCACAGGAGAAGACAAGATTGCCTGAACTCATTGAATGGAAAAACCAAAAGAAGGAAGAGTGAAGAATAGAAACTTGGATGACAACAGGTAAGACACAGAAGAGCCCACTAATCCAGAAAGGGAGAAGTAGATTTAAGAGAAAGAAGAAGCAGTAAAGGTGGGAGGTGGAACATAATCAGCAGAGCATTATTAAGACCATGTAGGCTCTAAAAAAAAGGAAATATTATGGGGCTTGCCATGTAATTTTAATTTCAAGTGGATTAAATGTTTAAAGAAAAAAAAAAAAAAAGGCCAGGTGTGGTGGCTCGCAGCTGTAATCCCAGCACTTTGCAGGGGCTGAGGCTGGTGGTTCATCTGAGATCAGGAGTTTGAGACCAGCCTGACCAATATAGTGAAACTCCATCTCTACTAAAAATACAAGAATTAAGGCTGGGCACGGTGGCTCAAGCCTGTAATCCCAGCACTTTGGGAGGCCGAGACGGGCGGATCATGAGGTCAGGAGATCGAGACCATCCTGGCTAACACGGTGAAACCCCGTCTCTACCAAAAATACAAAAAACTAGCCGGGTGAGGTGGCGGGCGCCTGTGGTCCCAGCTACTCCGGAGGCTGAGGCAGGAGAATGGCCAAAACCCGGGAGGCGGAGCTTGCAGTGAGCTGAGATCCGGCCACTGCACTCCAGCCCGGGCGACAGAGCAAGACTCCGTCTCAAAAAAAAAAAAAAAAAAAAAAAAAAAATACAAGAATTAGCCGGGCGTGGTGGCGGGCGCCTGTAGTCCCAGCTACTTGGGAGACTGAGACAAGAGAATTGTTTGAACCCAGGCGGCAGAGATTGCAGTGAGCTGAGATCACGCCACTGCCTCCAGCCTGGGCGACAGAGGAAGACTCCTTCTCAAAAAGAAAAAGAAAAGTTAAGAACTATAAAACTATTAGAAGAGAATATGAGAGAATTCCTACATAATTTTGACATGGGGAAGCAAAAATCTTCCTAAGTATGGCTCAAAATACAGAAGGCATAGAAACAGAAGTTAATAATTTGACTATACAAAACTCAAAATTTCTGCACAGCAAAAAAAAAAAAAAAAAAAAAATCCTATGTCAAAACATAAATGGGGCCAGGCATGTTGGTTCATGTCTGTAATCCCAGAACTTTGGGAGGCTGAGGTGGGCGGGTCATCCGAGGTCAGGAGTTTGAGACCAGCCTGGCTAGCATGGTGAAAACCTGTCTCTGTTAAAAATACAAAAGTTAGCCAGATGTGGTGGTGCACGCCTGTAATCCCAGCTACTAGGGAGGCTGAGGCAGGAGTATTGCTTGAACGCAGAAGGCGTAGGTTGCAGTGAGCTAAGATTGTGCCACTGTACTTAAGCCTGGGTGACACAGCAAGACTCCATCTCCAAAAAAAAAAAAAGAAAAGAAAAAAAAAAACAAACAAAAAACACGTAAATGGAAAAATGTTTGCTACTCATATCACAAAAGGCTAATCATCTAATATAAAGAGCTCCTAGAGCAGTGAGCCATGATCATGCCACTGCGCTCTAACCTGCGCAACAGAATGAGACCCCATCTCACACACACGCACACACACACACACACACAGAAGCAGTTCCTAGAAATAGATAAGAAGGAGATCAGCCACTCAATGGAAACATCAATGAAAGACGTAAATAGAGGTTATGTGATGTGTAGTGGTTAAGAGTATGGAGATTTTGATGTTACCTACCTATGTCGGAATCCTAGTTATGTCACTTACTAGCTCTATGACCTTCGGCAAGTATCTGATCCTCAACTTCCTCTTCTATAAAATGCAGGTGGTAATTGTAACTACCTCAAAGGAGTAAGTGAGAAAAAGTCCAGTAGTATTTAATAGTAACCTGGTGACTCATGGTAAAAGAAGAAAGGGCACCTAGAAAATGGCTTCTAAATTTCTGGTATCTGGAACCTTGAAACAAAGAGATTCTGGGAAAAGGACCAACCCAATCCCCATCTGTCTGTTTTTTCATTAAGGGCTCGTATTTACTAAGTCTCTACGAAAGCGAAAGCGTGAAACATAGCCCTGGGCTTAGAAATACAGTGTAAGATTCATTGTCTCTCTATGAGAGAACCAGGCATCAACGAAATACTACAGAAATACATAATTACCAACAGATGAATACCAGGAAGGAAATTTACACTATAAAACAGTATAGAGGAATCTGATGGAGTTTAGAAGGTCAGACTGAGGAAGTGACTGTTGAGCCAATATCTGAAGGAAGAGTGGAAAGTTACTAGGCTAATAGTAGTGAAGAAGGGGAAAAGGGATGAGAGTAGAAACCATATTCCAGGCAGACAGAACAGCACAGGACTTGAGGAGGGAAAGGAGCTAATCCATTGCCGCTGAAGCTAGAGAAGGGGAAGAGTCGGGGAGAGGAGACTGGAGGGAGGCAGGCAGATTATCTAGGGCCTTGGCAGTCATCTTGAGGGTTTTGGACTTTATCCTGATAGCAGTGGGAAGTCACTGAAAGTTTTTTAGCAAAAGAGTAACAAGATCAAATCTGTATTTTGAAAAACTGGTTACAATGTGGAGAATTGTATGAAGATTAAACTGAGGCAGGAGAGTGTATGGGGAGACAGATTCTGAGGATATGATAGTTCAGGCCAATGATATGCTCCCTAAACCTACTTGTTTTCCTAACATTACTTTAGTAGAAGGCAAAGACTAATCTTACATAGTAAATGTGCATCAATATTAGCTATTATTATTATCTATAGGTAGAGATAAAAGGCTTAAAATTAATCTACCAGGAAGCATGAGTTCATTGCAGTGAAAGGATTTAATTGAAAGCATGGATATGCAAATCAGATTCTTTCTAGAACAGGGAGGGAGTTAGAGGAGTTAAAAAGTGATACCACAGGCTGGCCGCGGTGGCTCACGCCTGTAATCTCAGAACTTTGGGAGGCCGAGGCAGGCGAATCACAAGGTCAGGAGTTTGAGACCAGCCTGGCCAACATGCTGAAATGCCGTCTCTACTAAAAATACAAAAAATTAGCTGGGCATGGTGGCGGGCACCTGTAATCCCAGCTACTCAGGGGGCTGAGACAGGAGAATCGCTTGAACCCGGGACGTGGAGGTTGCAGTGAGCCGAGATTGTGCCACTGCACTCCAGCCTGGGCAACAGTGTGAGACTCTGTCTCAAAAAAAAGGCCAGCCATGGTGGCTCACTCACGCCTGTAATCCCAGCACTTTTGGAGGCAGATCACCTGAGGTCGGGAGTTTGAGACAGCCTGACCAATATGGAGAAACCCTATCTCTCCTAAAAATACAAAATTAGCGGGGTGTGGTGGCACATGTCTGTAATTCCAGCGACTTAGGAGGCTGAGGCAGGAAAATCACTTGAACCCAGGAGGCGGAGGTTGTGGTGAGCTGAGATCATGCCATTGCATTCCAGCCTAGGCAACAAGAGCGAAACTTCTTCTCAAAAAAAAATGTGATACCACAGCAGGGAGAAGAGGAGGCCAGACAGACTTCCCTCACTGCAGTGTTGCTCTAGCACACCAACTATCTGTTTTGCAAAGATGCTCAACCACACTATTAAATATGAAAATTTACATAAGAACAACAATAACATTACTTCACAGACAACAGACTGGCAAACATTTTTAAATCCCAGATTTCCAAGTTAGAGAAATAATGGAATAATGGGTACTGTCTTTACTGCTGATTGTACTATACTTGGTACAACCACTTTAGAGAGCCATATGTAATCTAGCAAAGTTGAGGATATATGTAAACTATAGCCCATTAATTCCACTTCTTGGCTTTGTCTCAGACATAAACATGTTCAAGAATATTCACTGTAGAAGAAATAAACTGCTGTCTGATATAATCATATGTATAATTTATCAGTCTTCAAGTTTAGTGTGTTTTCTATAGAATATTTGATTCTTCAAGAGGACAATAACAACTTTACCCTATAGCCTACACTGTTTATTTTTCTTTTTCAGTATATTAGGGAGCAAAAATGTCTTGAGTTAATCCTCGGAGAGTATTCTGGGCATCATCTTATTCTGCAGAGACTGTGACATTAAGCCTGTAAACATATCATTCTCCATCCTATTTTAAATTTCAGTGAATAGGATGAAATTCGGCTGTTGTGTGTAACTTTTTTTCCCCTTGGGGCAGGAGTACAGGCTTCACATTTGTTATTTGTTTATCCATTTTACTTTTTTTTCTTTTTTTGAGACGGAGTCTCGCTCTGTCACCCAGGCTAGAGTGCAGTGGCGTGATCTCAGCTCACTGCAACTTCCACCTCCCGAGTTCAAGCGATTCTCCTGCCTGAGCCTCCTGAGTAGCTGGGACTGCAGGTGTGTGCCACCATGCCCAGTTAATTTTTTGTATTTTTACTAGAAACAGGGTTTCACAGTGTTAGCCAGGATAGTCTCAATCTCTTGACCTTGTGATCCGCCCGCCTCGGCCTCCCAAAATGCTAGGATTACAGGCGTGAGTCACCGCGCCCGGCCCCATTTTACATTTTTGTATTTGTGCCCACTGTCTTTTCAGAGGATGTAGTTAGCAATTTCAGCCACTAGATGGTGCAAATTCACAAGAGTCTAACGAAAGTTCCTCAATTACAGTCCAAGGTGCACCTGTTGCTACACTGCACCAAGTGAAGGAGGGTGAGGCAAAGGAAAAACTTGTATCTGAAATTTCAGTATAAACATGGATCCAAGTTCACTAGAAGTTCAGATCAAGGGAGATTTTTAGAATTTGATCACTGACAAGTCAGGTCATTGAATAAGGAAAGACAAAAGAAAAGTGTTGTAATAATGAAGAGGAAGAGAAAAAGGAACAGATAATGAAACATGAGGGAAAATAAGTCTAAAGAGATGAATTCAAGTGTTAGCAACAATTATAGTATGACTCTTTACTGGTTTGCATCTCCCTGGTAACTGATAGCAACTTTGATGTAAAAATAAAGCTTACTTCATTCTCTTCTAGAAAGTCAGTTATGCTACCCTTAGCTTATCCATTTGGCAGTGTGACATTATCAACAAATATTTTTAGTATCTACTATGAACATGGTGCTTTGTTGATACAAAGTAATACACAGATATACAAATTAACACAGATACTGGTCTTCAAGCAGAAGAACCAGTAAATACATATAAGAAGATAAGTAACTGACTGGATTAAGAAAATGTGGCACATATACACTATGGAATACTATGCAGCCATAAAAATGGATGAGTTCATGTCCTTTCTAGGGACATGGATGAAGCTGGGAACTATCATTCTGAGCAAACTATCGCAAGGACAGAAAACCAAACACCGCATGTTCTCACTCATAGGTGGAAATTGAACAATGAGAACACTTGGACACAGGGTGGGGAACATCACATACCAGGGCCTGTCGTGGGGTGGGGGCTGGGAGAAGGATAGCATTAGGAGATATACCTAATGTAAATGACGAGTTAATGGGTACAGCAAACCAACATGGCACATGTATACATATGTAACAAACCTGGAGGTTGTGCACATGTACCCTAGAACTTAAAGTATAATAATAATTTAAAAAACAAGATAAGTAATTCAAGGCAACCTGAAGGCCATTGTGTCAACTCAGAAAGTGGAATACTTTTTGAGAGTAGGAATGGAATATCAGTGGGTTGGGAAGGAAGGGATCATAGGACTCTCAACCTGTCCAGGGCAAACAAAAAATAAAAGGACTTCTTCTGGCCTTTAGTCATAAGTACATGCAGCAACTCTTCCTTGGAAAATGGATAGTTATGGACATAGACATAGGAAAAGTGCTCTAGGTCAGAATCTGCTGGACAGTGATTAGAAAGCATCCAAAATATTGGCCGGGCGCGGTGGCTCAAGCATGTAATCCCAGCACTTTGGGAGGCCGAGACGGGCGGATCACAAGATCAGGAGATCAAGACCATCCTGGCTAACACGGTGAAACCCCGTCTCTACTAAAAAATACAAAAAAAAAAACTAGCCGGGCGAGGTGGCGGGCGCCTGTAGTCCTAGCTATTGGGAGGCTGAGGCAGGAGAATGGCGTAAACCCGGGAGGCGGAGCTTGCAATGAGCTGAGATCCGGCCACTGCACTCCAGCCTGGGCGACAGAGCGAGACTCCGTCTAAAAAAAAAATAAAAAAGAAAAAGAAAAAAAGAAAGCATCCAAAATATTAATAGGAGAGGGTAGTAAATATGAGGAAATAATGGTTAAGGCCAGTACCATCTCTGAAACCACCGTTGCACTAGGCCTGGGAATACAGAAAAGGAAGGATGTTAATGGCTTGTTCAGGTCTTTCAGAGATCCAAAGTCCCAGGTCACTTTGATTTTTGAGATTACGGGTTTATCTAAAAAATGAAGAAATGGCAAAACAGAGATATACAATATGTTCTATATTTTATTTATATTTATCTTTTTTTTTTTTTTTTTTGAGATGGAGTCTCACTCTGTCACCCAGACTGGAGTGCAGTGGTGCCATCTCAGCTCACTGCAACCTCTACCTCCTGGGTTCAAGGGATTCTCCTGCCTCAGCTTCCCGAGTAGCTGGGATTACAGGTGCACGCCACCACACCTGGCTAATTTTTGTATTTTTGGTAGAGACGGGGTTTCACCATGTTGTCCAGGCAGGTCTCAAACTCCCGACCTCAGATGATCCACCCGACTCGGCTTCCCAAAGTGCTGGGATTGCAGGCATGAGCTACCATGCCTGGCTGTTGTATATTTTAACTGTTTCTGTTTAACAAAGTAATGCTTTTAATACACATGCAAATATGGCTCTTTACTTAATGTCATTCAGCAATAACTTAAAAAGTTTAAATTGGAGGTTTTTGTGAATGTACCTTCTTTGCCCTACTCAACTACCTATCTTAATTTTGGGGCCTATCAAAAAATATTGTGGTGACATTAACCCTTAGGGCACAGTGGCTCACGCCTGTAATCCCAGCACCTGGGGAGGCCGAGGTAGGCAGATCACCTGAGGTTGGGAGTTCAAGACCAGCCAGATCAACATGGTGAAACCTCATCTCTACTAAAAATACAAAAATTAGCCGAGAGTGGGGGCATGCACCTGTAATCCCAGCTACTTGGGAAGCTGAAGCGGGAGAATTGCTTTAACCCGGCAGGAGGAGGTTGTGGTGAGCCAAGATCACGCCATTGCACTCCAATCTGGGCCACAAGAACAAAACTCCATCTCAAAACATAAAAATTTAAAAAAAGGTGGAACAGCTTCTAGTCACCTCTAAAACTTGAAAATAAACACAGCTTCTGGAAATGTAGTAGTAATATATTAGCCAAGAAGAGACAGATTTTTTTTTTTTGAGATAGAGTCTTGCTTTGTTACCCAGGCTAGAGTGCAGTGACACAATCTCGACTCACCACAACCTCTACCTCCTGCGTTCAAGTGATTCTCCTGCCTTAGCCTCCCAAGTAGCTGGGATTACAGGCGCCTGACACCATGCCCAACTCATTTTTTGTATATTTAGTAAACATGGTATTTCACCATTTTGACCAGGCTGGTCTCAAACTCCTGACTCAAGTGATCCACCCACCTTGGCCTCTCAAAGTGCAGGGATTACAGGCATGAGTCACCGCGCCCAGCCAAAGAAACAGATTTAAAGCGGTGTGAAGAATATGAAGTTTTGTATGTGTCTTTTTATTATATGTGTATTTATATTTATAATGTTCATAAAGAGATATATTAACCACTGACTACATATTAACCAGTGTTAATGATTATCTCTGGGAAGAGAGATTAGGTATTACTTTTATTCTTTATACTTTTGAGTATTTTCTAAAAGTTTTTATGATGAGAATGTACTTTATTTTGTTATTTATTTTTTTTTTTTTGAGATGGAGTCTCGCTGTGTCGCCCAGGCTGGAGTGCAGTGGCATGATCTTGGCTCACTGCAAGCTCCGCCTCCTGGGTTCACGCCATTCTTCTGCCTCAGCCTCCCAAGTAGCTGGGACTATAGGCGCCCGCCACCACAGCCGGCTAATTTTTCTTTTTTCTTTTTCTTTTTCTTCTTTTTTTTTTTTTTTTAGTAGAGATGGAGTTTCACCATGTCAGCCTTGATGGTCTCGATCTCCTGACCTTGTGATCCGTCCGCCTCAGCCTCCCAAAGTACTGGGATTACAGGCGTGAGCCACTGTGCCCGGCCGAGAATGTACTTTAATAATTATAAAAACAGTGTGGTAGCTTAATAAGAAAGAACTTGCAATAGAAACAGCAAATAAGGCTAGGCGCAGTGGCCCATGCCTAGCCTTTTAACCCCAGCACTTTGGGAGGCCAACGCGGGTGGATCGCTTGAGGTCAGGAGTTCAAGACCAGCCTGACCAATATGGTGAAACCCCATCTCTACTAAAAATACAAAAATTAGCTGGGTGTGGTGGCACATGCCTGTAATCCCAGCTACTCAGGAGGCTGAGGCACGAGAATAGTTTGAACGCGAGATTGTGCCATTGCACTCCAGCCTGGGCAACAGAGCGAAACTCCATCTCAAAAAAAGAAAAAGAAACGAAACAGTGAATAATTCCACAGGAATAATTGGCACTTCCACAGAAACAGTGTTTTATCAAGTTGTGTGTAACTTGGTCTGTAATGGTGACACTAGAAATGGTGCCCAGCTCTGAAGTGATCTGCAGACTGAAGTCCACATCCCAAAGCCCACACAGGAGTTCTCCTTTCTCCTCTGCCTTCTCTCCCATGTCTGTTTTTTGTTTTTTTGTTTTTTTGGTTTTTTTTTTGAGACGGAGGCTCGCTCTGTCGCCCGGGCTGGAGTGCAGTGGCCGGATCTCAGCTCACTGCAAGCTCTGCCTCCTGGGTTCCCGCCATTCTCCTGCCTCAGCCTCCCGAGTAGCTGGGACTACAGGCGCCCGCCACCTCGCCCGGCTAGTTTTTTGTATTTTTTAGTAGAGACAGGGTTTCACCGTGTTAGCCAGGATGGTCTCGATCTCCTGACCTCGTGATCCGCCCGTCTCGGCCTCCCAAAGTGCTGGGATTACAGGCTTGAGCCACCGCGCCCGGCCTCCCATCTCTGTTTTTAAAGATCTTCACTAGTAAGGGAATATAGGACTCGAAGTTATTAACTGATTAGGGAGTCAGAAAATCCTCTGAGGGGTCTATGCTTTGTCAGGGGAAACAAATTGTCCCCAAAGCAAAATAATTTTGATTCTGTCTGTGAATTTCTATAGAGTCAGTACAAATGTTACCCAAATTATACTTTTTTTTTTTTTTTGAGACAGAGACAGAGTCTCACTCTGTCACCCAGGCTGGAGTGCAGTGGTTCAATCTCAGGTTCAAGCAATTCTCATGCCTCAGCCTCTGGAGTAGCTGAGATTATAGGTGCGCACCAGCATGCCTGGCTAATTTTTGTATTTTTAGTAGTAGTAGAGACGGGTTTCACCATGTTGTCCAGGCTGGTCTCAAACTCCTGGTCTCAAGCCATCTGTCCACCTCGGTCTCCCAAAGTGCTA
Source organism: Piliocolobus tephrosceles (assembly GCF_002776525.5). Lineage (NCBI taxonomy): Eukaryota > Metazoa > Chordata > Mammalia > Primates > Cercopithecidae > Piliocolobus > Piliocolobus tephrosceles. The sequence continues at coordinate 30,897,624 of NC_045449.1, forward strand.
GGATTACAGGCTTGAGCCACTGTGCCCGGCCTCCAAGAAGAGTTAGAAGAGTTGATGAGTGCAGATTTTGCCATAGGTTTTATCTCCTGGGAGATCTCATGTTTCAGGATTAAGGGACATTCAGTGGTGGGTGAGGCTGGGAAGGGTGAGGATGCGTGTAGGCATTAGTTCTGGACCAAGAACTTCTAAGCATTTAATGCTTTTAATCATCTTCACCAGTGGTCTTAGGAAAGAGCAGGCATTTTTTTTTCTTCCTATTTTATTGTCAAACTAAGTCACAGATGGCAAAATAAACTTGAAGCAACATTGTGGATCAGTGGCAGGATGCAAATAATATACTCATTCATCCAAATGCCAACACAGTGTTCTTTCCTCTCTATCATATTTTCAAGGTGTGCTCTATGGAAATACAGAGGTTCCTTTTTTTGTTTTTTTTTTAAATAGAGTTTTGCTCTTGTTGTCCAGGCTGGAGTGCAATGGCGAGATGTCGACTCACTGCAACCTCTACCTCCTAGGTTCAAGTGATTCTCCTGCCTCCGCCTCCCCAGTAGCTGAGATTATAGGTGCCCTCCACCATGCCCGGCTAATTTTTGTGTATTTAGTAGAGATGGGGTTTCAGCATGTTGGCCAGGCTGGTCTCAAACTCCTGACCTCAGGTGACCCGCCCACCTTGGCCTCCCAAAGTGCTGGGATTACAGGTGTGAGCCACCGTGCCCGACCCTAGAGGTTCTTCGGAGCTTCTTTGAAACATGTCCTTGTTTTGTATCTGTTGTCTCTTTCAGGCTGGACTTGAATATTAAATCGAGCCTTAGGGTGAGATTTTCCCCTGTTGGTATTGTTTTGATAATCACTTTTTGGACAGCACTTGAAGTGAAAGAAAGGATACAGTTTTATGGGGTTTTTTTGTTTTTTTGTTTTTGTTTTTTTTTTCCCGGAGAAGTAAGAAAACAGAATTACTTAGAAACAGACCCATTCCACCAAAATGAAATGGAACGGTTTCAGATTCTTCGGAAAAGAAGCAGGGCCTCACCCTGTCTTATCCCTCCTGACATTTCCTTTTTTGCCTGAACATTGATTCAAGATCAGGTGGTTTCACTTTCTCACCGAACTCTTATTTAAGCAGGTTAGATTTGACTCATAGTTATGCTTCTGTGAGAAACAGCATTGTCATAATTATTTTGCTCTGGAATCCTTGTCCAAAAGGTATGCAGCTTTCTGTTAAAGTATGATATAACATCAGAGCCACCTTAGGAATTCTGGATTGTCAGAAAACTTCACTTGGATACTAATGGTCTGTAGTCCCTGAACCCTTTGGGGATAACTTATGAGGAAGACTTTTGGAACGCATAGGGTCAAGTTCCCTTCAGCAGTGTGTGGATAGGTACATGTAGTACCAGAAGCTAAATTACAAAACCTTATGAATGTCAATCAGGGAGATGAGGAGTCCCACTGTAAGCTAGTTGAGGGCCAGTGAGCGTGAAGTCAGCTGTGAAGATAACAGACGAGTTGGAAGCTATGTCCCACTAACAGCTGCCTTGTTCCTTGGAGGCTGTGTTTGAGTCTTCTGTCAAAGAGAGCAATAAGGTCCATTCACAGTGCTTGAAGGGAACGCTTTTTGTTCTCATCTGAGGGGATGGAAAGATATCAATTTTAATGGATGTGTGAAGTGAATTACAGAAGGTTGTGGCTCAGACAGAGGCATGAGGGTAACTCTGCTAAGCCCACACTCTCCCTTCATTAACCAGGAATTGGTGTTTGATTGTAATGTCCCTGCTGAAGATACGAGTGTGAAATTGGCAAGATTGTGCCCATATTGATAGGGAGAAGACTGTGTAGTATCATTCAGTGTTTGAGATACAGCAGAACTTTTTAGAAGTATGTCTGGTGGATAACAGTGATCCCTGCAGCTTTCTTTGGGTCTGATGAATTGGCAGCATCTCGTCCAACCTAGAGATTGAAAGGAAATATGAAAGTTAAAAAAGGATGCAAGTGTATAGTTCTTCATGTACGAAGAAAAGGGCTGGCTAAGTACAAAACCCCATGTAATTCCAAGTGCACTTCATTTTGCCTCTTTGTTAATCAATAATTACACTGAGAAAGTATGATCAAGGTGCACATAGGTATGAGAACCTATAATTGCTTGGAACCTATAACCCACTAGCAAAGTAATTAAAAGATCTGGATCATAGTTCTGTTCTACCAGCTGTGTAACCTTGGGAAGTCACATAACCTCTTAAAGCCTCAACTTAAGTATGAGTGAAATGTAGATACTTGCCCTGGCTACTTTCCAGGATTTATGTAAGGCTCAAATGAGATAATGTATATAAAATTGCTATCTTAGTACTATTTTTTTTTTTTGAGTCGGAGTCTCGCTCTGTCACCCAAGCTGCAGTGCAGTGGTGTGATCTCGGCTCACCGCAGCCCCTGCCTCCCGGGTTCAAGTGATTATCCTGCCTCAGCCTCCTGAGTAGCTGGGATTACTGGCATGTGCCACCATGCCCGGCTAATTTTTTGTATTTTTAGTTGAGATGGAGTTTCACCATGTTGGTCAGGCTGGTCTCGAACTCCTGACCTCATGATCTGCCCACGTTGGCCTCCCAAAGTGCTGGGATTACAGGCGTGAGCTACCGTGCCTGGCCCTATTTTTATTCCTTTATCATTTAGTAGCTTATTATGTTCATAGAAGTTCAATCATAGTTGCAGCTACATGGTTATCTCTAATTCTAATTCTGGACTAGACTTTGTAATTTACTTCAGGCCTATTTCTTCCAATGTTCAGGAGAAATGATAATGTTCTTTTTTTTTTTTTTTTTTTTGAGACAGGGTCTCACTCTCTTTCCCAGGCTAGAGTGCAGTGGCTCGATCATAGCTCACTGCAGACTTCAGCTCCTGAGCCCAAGTGATCCCCTCCCACCTCAGCCTCCCAAGAAGCTAGGGCTACAGGCACGTGCTACCAGCTGGCTTTTTTTTCTTTTTCTTTTTTTTTTCCTTTTTTTGAGATTGAGTCTTGCTCTGTCACCCAGGCTGGAGTACAGTGGCACAATCTCGGCTCACCACAACCTCCGTCTCCTGGGTTCAAGCAATTCTCCTGCCTCAGCCTCCCGAGTAGCTGGGACTACAGGTGCGTGCCACCATGCCCAGCTAATTTTTGTATTTTTAGTAGAGATGGGGGTTTCACCATGTTGTCTAGGATGGTCTCGATCTCTTGACCTCGTGATCCACCTGCCTTGGCCTCCCAAAGTCCTGGAATTACAGGCATGAGCCACCGTGCCCGGCCCAGCTGGCTACATATATATACACACACACACACACACACACGTATATATATACATGTTTTTTGTTGTTATATATACATGTATATATCTCTATGTATATATATACGTGTGTGTGTGTATATATATATATATATCTATTTTTTTTTTTATAGAGACAGTGTCTCACTATGTTGCCTAGGCTGGTCTCCTGAACTCTAGCAAGTTTCCTGCTTCTGCCTCCCAAAGCACTGGGATTGCAGGCATGATGAATCAGGCCTGGCCTTAAAAATCTTAAAAGATTCTTGGCTCCAATCTAAATCATCTGATTCAGTTTATATGGGGCCCAGAGGTATGTGTATTCAATAAGCACCCCATTGTATTATGGGTGGACTGATGTTAGGAAAACAGTAGTATAAAATCCTACCTATTTCCTGATGTAAGAAGGATTGCCCACATTTGCTTCATAACTGAAGCAGCTCCCTGTTCCTAGCACATTAAAAATAATATATTTTTCACAGTCCTCTTAGGGAGGAATCTCCTATCACTTATATATTAACCTCATTTTCTTTTCTTTTTCTCTCTTTTTTTTTTTTTTTTTTTGAGACAGAGTCTTACTCTGTTGCCCAGGCTGGAGTGCAGTGGCACAATCTCGGCTCACTGCAATTTCTGCCTCCCAGGTTCAAGTGATTCTCCTGCCTCAGCCTCCCGAGTAGCTGGGAGTACAGGCATGTGCCACCACGCCTGGCTAATTTTTGTATTTTTAGTAGAGACGTTTCATCATGTTGGTCAGGCTGGTCTCAATCACCTCAGGTGATGCACCCGCTTCGGCCTCTCAAAGTGCTGGGATTACAGGCGTGAGTCACTGCGCCCAACCTCTACCCCACCTTCTTTAAGCAAATGACATAAACCACACAGAGAACACTTTCCTTCTGAGGCTGAGGGTCAAGCTTGAATTCAGCTGTCCCAGGTGGCTGGCCTCCCTTCCTTTGCCATCTCCACAACCGCTGGCATTGGCACAGCTCCCTGGCTCCTAGGCATTGACACTGAAGGGAGAAAATGACTGGTATTAATATCAAGTGGCTGCTAAGCATTTGGTTTTCTTCCAAACCTCATGTTGGGCAACTTAAAGGAAGTCATCTCTTCTAAATAAAATATTCAGTCCTATGGACCTATCCTTCCTAGAAAATGTCTAAGTACAGCAGAGGAAAGGAACTTGCATTTAGCGAGCACCTATGTGCCAGGTGCCTTTCACACAGGATCTCAATCTTTATAACTAGCATGAGAGGCAAATATCATGAGACTTATTTTACACATGAGGCTCTGAGGTTAGAAAAAGTCAAGCAACTTTCCCAAAACCACTCAGCTAGTGAGTGTCAGTGGCAGATCTACTCAAATTCCAAAGTCTGCTTTTCTCCTTATGCCAAGCTGCCTCTGGAACAGAAGAAAGTCTTTATAGGTCAAGTCAAAGGATTCAATACAACAGCAAACTTACAGGGCATGGGACTTCAAAAATTACAAATACTATAATGGCAACTCCACTGAGCAACAGGGTGACAGCAATCAGAATTTTGACCACAATACTCCATTTCTGTCTCTTCTCTAGGTTCTCATCTGTGTCTAAAGGAGAGAGGGGAGTGGAAGAGGGAGAAAAGAAAATTTGAGAGAGGGAAGAGATTGACCCTTTGACCTGAAGTTATTCTGGCTCACAAAACTATTAGAGGCCCAGCCAGACCCAGAGGCAGAGGCAGAATTTCCAATTGAAACTCAGGGTTGGAGGGAGTGGGGGTGAGCTGAATATCATGGGCTCTGCTCTAACTTCTTTTGCACCCTCTTCCCAATGAGTCACCTTCCCTGGAATTGGGGATTTTCCATAATCACATAGGGCTGATTCTTACATTGCTTGCAGGAAGAAAAATCTTGGATACACCTGGAGTTCTAAACTTCTTTCATTGTCAGCTTTATCAGGGTTCCTACCATTTTGCTCTGACACATTTAATGGGATTAGAAAATCCCCTTTCCTGTGTTTCTCCTGGCTTTCATGGGGTATAAGAGGAAGAAATGTGAAAATTAGCACTGCTTCTGGGTCAGAAACTCAATCCGGCGGCAAATGGCTAATATGCATCTTTTTCTCATTCTGTCGCTCAGACTGGCATGCAGTGGCACAATCTCGGCTCACGTCAGTCTCAATCTCCCAGGCTCAAACCATCCTCCCACCTTAGCCTCCCGAGTAGCTCAGACCACAGGTGAACGCCACCATGCCCGGCTAATTTTTTAAAAATTTTTGTACGGACAGTCTCATTATATTTCCCACTGAGCTTGAACTCCTGGCCTGAAGTGATCCTACAGCCTTGGCCTCCCAAAGTGCTGGAATTACAGGTGTGAGCCACCTCACCTGGTCCTAATATGCATCTTGTTATTACTAATATCACATTTTTTCCCCTAGTAGAAACTAGGATGTAACCTAAATTGGAATCTTACAGAATTTTAGTCCTGGCCAATTTAAGGACGACTCTTGCTAAAAAACAGTGAAGAAAGCTGTGTGCGGTGGCTCACACCTGTAATCCCAGCACTTTAGGAGGCCGAGGTGGGCGTATCACTTGAGGTCAGGAGTTTGAGACCAGCCTGGCCAACATGGTGAAACCCATCTCTACTAAAAATACAAAAATTAGCCAGGCATGGTGGTGTGTGTCTGTTGTCCCAGCTACTCAGGAGGCTGAGGCAGGAGAATTTCTTGGATCCAGGAAGCAGAGGTTGCAGTGAGCTGAGACTGTGCTACTGCACTCCAGCCTGGGGTACAGAATGAGACTCCATCTTAAAAAACAAAAACCAAAGAAACAGTGAAGATGAAAAGATGCTCTTGGAGGCCGGGCGCAGTGGCTCACGCCTATAATCCCAGCACTTTGGGAGGCTGAGGTGGGTGGATCATAAAGTCAGGAGTTCGAGACCAGCCTGGCCAACATAGTGAAACCCTGTCTCGCTAAAAATACAAAAATTAGCTGGGCATGGTGGTGCATGCCTGTAGTCTCAGCTACTCAGGAGGCTGAGGCAGGAGAATCGCTTGAACCCAGGAGGCGGAGGTTGTGGTGAGCCGAGTTCACACCACTGCACTCCAGCCTGGGTGACTGAGTGAGACTCCATATCAAAACAAATATATGCTCTTGGGGATGGGCATGGTGGGTAATGCCTGTAATCCCAGCAGTTTGGGAGGCTGAGGTGGTAGGATCGCTTGAGCCCAGGAGTCTGAGACCAGCTTGGACAATGTGGCGAGACCCTGTCTCTACAAAAATTTAAAAATTAGCTGAACATGGTGGTACACACCTGTAGTCACAGCTGCTCAGGAGGCTGAGGTGGGGGGATCACTTGACCCCCAGAGGTCGAGGCTGCAGTGAGCCATGTCTGCACCACTGCACTTCAGTCTGAGCAACACAAGACCCTGTCTCAAAAAAAAGAAAAGAAAGAAAAGCACTTGGTTGGTGTCATGACTCTTACAATTGCTTAGTGTCGGCCAGGCGCAGTGGCTCAAGCCTGTAATCCCAGCACTTTGGGAGGCCGAGACGGGCGAATCACGAGGTCAGGAGATCGAGACCATCCTGGCTAACACGGTGAAACCCCGTCTCTACTAAAAATACAAAAAAAACTATCCGGGCAAGGTGGTGGGCTCCTGTAGTCCCAGCTACTCGGGAGGCTGAGGCAGGAGAATGGCGTAAACCCGGGAGGTGGAGCTTGCAGTGAGCTGAGATCCGGCCACTGCACTCCAGCCTGAGCGACAGAGCAAGACTCCGTCTCAAAAAAAAAAAAAAAAAAATTGCTTAGTGTTTAAATATTGTCCATCTATACATACAGCAGCTAGAATTACCTACTACAGAAATACAGTTTTTTCTGTCCCTAATTCTGGCTACAGGGTGAGCTCATTTGCGTGGAGATAAATGATCATTGATGGTGTCAAATTACAAACATTTCTGGGACCTTCTTTATAGAGAAGCTAATTTTGTTGTTGTTGTTTTGAGACAAAGTCTCACTCTGTCGCCCAGGCTAGAGTGCAGTGGGACAATCTCGGCTCACTGCAACCTCCGCCTCCCGGGTTCAAGCAATTGTCCTGCCTCAGCCTTCCATATAGCTGGGATTACAGGCCTGTGCCACCGCGTCTGGCTAATGTTTGTATTTTTAGTAGAGACGGGGTTTCACCATATTGGTCAGGCTGGTCTTGAACTCCTGACCTCAGGTGATCCACCCACCTCGGCCTCCCAAAGTGGTGAGATTACAGACATGAGCCACAGCTCCTGGCCTAGAGAAGCTAATTTTTTTTTAAATAAAAAAGAGAATGATTTTTCAACGTACAGTCAGTAACTTCTCAACCTTAAGAAAAATATCAGTAGATCCAGACTAACACTGGGGCTAAAAATGTTTCTTTTTCTGTTCTTATTTTACTCCTACTTATTCTGTAGTTTTTCATTTCAAAGCTAGAAAAATTACCAGTACTTGTAGTTTTCTCTTCTTTATTCCCAGGAGTTATAGAAGGGGTGGTGGTGGAAAAAGTCTCTGATGAAGCCCCCATCACTGCATAGACTTTACATTGTGAGATCCCTGGTAGAAAAGCTATAAACAAAGTAGAAAAGATGAAATTTTAGGGGAAAACTTCATCCTGGCTTTGATTTTATCTGATAAAACCCTACCCAGCTGATAGTAAACTTCCAATTGTGATCCCATTAACCTGTCTTTCCATAGGTTTAGGGTGCGAGCACAAAATAATGCCAAGAGTAAATAAGGGTTTAGCAATACTAATAAGAGATATGGATTAAATGCCCTTGGGACTTTTGACTAACATAGGATCAGAGTGAAGGAGTGATACCAATGATATCATTGTCTATCATTATTTAGGCCACAATAATAATAAAGATGAAGGCCGCTAAAAACTGCTGACGGTTTCCTTCTTTAAAAAGAGATGGCTCTAAAGTCCAAGGAAGAACCTGAAATGTCACAGTTAGCCTTAATGACTGCTGTAAGTGTGTCTAGTAGAATCTAGATCAACTACTCTGAGAGGGGACTGGGGAAAGCAGGAGGAGCTAGAAGAAGGAAAAGCCACCCAGCTTCATGCACTCCTTGATTTCATTCATTCAGCATTTTTTTTTTTTTTTTTCTTTTTGAGACAGGGTCCCCCTCTGTCACCCAAGCTGGAGTGCAGTGGCGTGATCTCAGCTCACTGCAACCTCTCCCTCCCAAGTTAAAGTGATTCTCGTGCCTCAGCCTCCCAAGTAGCTGAGACTACAGGTGCACACCGTCACACCTGGCTAAGTTTTGTATTTTTTGGTAGAGATGGGGGTTTCACCATGTTGGCCAGGCTGGTCTTAAACTCCTGACCTCAAGTGATCCACCCACCTCGGCCTCCCAAAGTGCTGGGATTACAGGCGTGAGCCACTGTGCCTGGCCTGGCCTTGCTTTCAAAGCATCTCTGGGCTACTGTGTTGGGAATGGGTTAGCAGTGGGCAAGGGTAGAAGCAAGGTAACCTGTTAGGAGGCCATTGCAAAAGTCCAGATGAGAGATGATGTGATTCACACCAGCAGTGGAAGTGATGGGAGGTGGACAGAGTCTAGCTGGAGTCTGGAAGTAACCTCACTCGTCTCCAGAATTGACCTAATCCAATTCAGACAGTGTGGTTTCTCTTCTATTTTTAGTGGTCTCATATCATTGCTTATTAAATTAAGGCCTATAAATTCTACTTGACTTTTCTAAATTACTCTTCCATGTCTTAAGTCCATAAGAAAATGTTAGTTCTTTACCTTAGAGGCCAGTGGCTATAGTCCCAGGCACTGTATATGAAATTATAGGGGAAAGGCCGGGCGCGGTGGCTCAAGCCTGTAATCCCAGCACTTTGGGAGGCCGAGACGGGCGGATCACGAGGTGAGGAGATCGAGACCATCCTGGCTAACACGGTGAAACCCCGTCTCTACTAAAAATACAAAAAACTAGCCGGGCGAGGTGGCGGGCGCCTGTAGTCCCAGCTACTCGGGAGGCTGAGGCAGGAGAATGGCGTGAACCTGGGAGGCGGAGCTTGCAGTGAGCTGAAATCCGGCCACTGCACTCCAGCCTGGGTGACAGAGCAAGACTCCATCTCAAAAAAAAAAAAAAAAAAAAAAGAAAAAGAAATTATAGGGGAAGAAGTAATGCTGATTCCAGTTTAATCAGGAAGACAGTGTTGGCAGACATTGTCAGAGACAGACATAAAGTCAAGAGGTTCAAAAGGAAAAACAAGAACATTTTCAGCATAGTGCTAGTCAGTTCTTTGAAGTGATAACTTATGTGTTTATGAGTCAGATTAGATAAAAATAAACAAATCTCACTTTGGACAAGTCACCACAAGTTCTCTGTGATTTGTTTTTTTAAATCTGTAAGATGGCAATAGTAAAATAATACTTGGTCTACCTATTTCACAGGGGTGTTGTGAAGATCAGAAAGAAATAAAAATGAGAAAGCATGTGTATAAACACTTTGCAAACTGAATGATATTATGATTGAAAGAGGAGGAAAAAGGTGACCTAATGAGTCTTCTTTCTCCACCAGAAGGAAATTTTGAAATATTGATAATAGCGGCCTTTTCATTTTCCAAATTTCATAAATAATAACAAATAGTCTCCATTTACCTTTTTCTACATTCCATGTTGACCTGCATCTTCTGATGACCATTTGTATTGCAGAACATTCTCACCCTTACAGTTTCAAATTTCTATTTTACCTGAGGACATTTTCATGAACTGTCTTCTGACCGATTCCAGGACATCCTTCTGTGCAGACTGTCTGGGACAACAGGCACACACCACCACACCTGGCTAATTTTTGTATTTTTAGTAGAGACGGTGTTTCACTATGTTGGCCAGGCTGGTCTCGAGCTCCTGACCTCGTGTCCCCGCCTCGGGTTCCCAAAGTGCTAGAATTATAGGCATGAGACACCACACCCGGCTCTAATTTTTATTTCTACCCTGTTTGAGGTTTATCACATCCTGGTACTGAGCGGAGATTTACATTCAGAATAGGAAGTTTCAAACTTGTAGAAGGGATTATGTTTCAAAAGTTCATTCATAAATTGGTTGTTTTGGGCCAAGTGAGGTGGCTCACGCCTATAATCCCAGCACTTTGGGAGCTGAGGTGGGCAGATCACTTGAGGACAGGAGCTTGAGACCAGCCTGGCCAACATGGCAAAACCCCATCTCTACTAAAAATACAAAAAATTCGCTGGGCGTAGTGGTGCAGGCCTGTAATCCCAGCTGCTTGAGAGGCTGAGGCGTGAGAATTGCTTGAACCTGGGAGGCGGAGGTTGCGGTGAGCCGAGATCACACCACTGTACTCTAGCCTGGGGGACAAAGCGAGACTCTGTCTCAAATAAATAAATAGGTTGTTTGGGATTCATCATTATGGTTTCATAAAAATGTATCAGGAGTGATGATTAGGTCCCCAAACTAATCTATAAATATTCATTTGATCTTTTTGCATAGTTCAAATAGTACAGAGTATTAGCTTAAATTCTAGATGTGGGAACCAACTACTATGTTATGAAGGAAGGGGAAGAGTTTCTTTGTCTCTGGGAGGCTAGCCAAATGCAAATTTTTGAATTAGGTCAGGTTGATCTTTGGCATCTCTCCTCTCCCTTAACCTCTCAGTTTTCCTTGTCCCAATTTCTAAGAGCTACTGTCCTTAGTTGCCTCAAGTCCCACAATGCCTAGCACTATATTCACTCCACCCAGAGTGCTCCAAACTCCCAAATGACTTAAGTCCACTATTCCTCATCACAGCTGCCATGGACAGCAAGTTGTCACATGTTAAGAAGGAAACAATTTGATTTAATTAATTTGCATTAATGTTGAAAGTTCAAAACCCTGCCAGAGTCTTTTGAGCTTGTTTATTTTTTGAGAGGGTGTCTCACTCTGTCACCCAGGCTGGAATGCAGTGGCTTGATCTTGGTTCACTACAACCTCTGCCTCCTGGATTCAAGTCATTTTTCTGTCTCAGCCTCCCGAGTAGCTGGGATTACAGGTGCGTGCCTCCATGCCCGGCTAATTTTTAAATTTTGTTTTGTTTTGTTTTTTGAGACAGAGTCTTGCTCTGTCGCCAGGCTGGACTGCAGTGTCGTGATCTCAGCTCACTGCAACCTCCACCTCCTGGGTTCAAGCTATTCTGTCTCAGCCTCCTGAGTAGCTGGGACTACAGGTACATGCCACCACGCCCAGCTAATTTTTGTATTTTTAGTAGAGATGGTGTTTTACCATGTTGGCCAGGATGGTCTTGATCTCTTGACCTCGTGATCCGCCTGCCTCGGCCTCCCAAAGTGCTGGGATTACAGGCGTGAGCCACCGCACCTGATGAGACGGGGTTTTACTATGTCACCCAGGCTGGAGTGCAGTGGCACAATCACAGATAATTGCAGCCTTGCTGTCTGGGCTTACACGATCCTCCTACCTCAGCTTCTCACATAGCTGAGACCACAGGTGTGCACCATCACACCTGGCTAATTTTATTTTATTTTTGTAGAGACAGGGGTCTTGTCATGTTGCTTGTGTTGGTCTCGAACTCCTGGCCTCAAATGATCCCTGCACCTTGCCCTCCCAAAGCGCTGGGATTATAGGCATGAGCTATTACCACTGTACCCAGCCTGATCATCTTTTCATGTGCTGACTTGCCATCCATCTTTGGTGACAGGTCATCCTTTGTGGTGAAAGTGTGTGTTTATGTCTTTTGACCATATTCTAATTAGATTGTGTTTTAAAATTGTGATAACATTTGCATAAAACTTACTGTTTTTAGTTGTGCAGTTCTATGGCACTAAGCACATTCACACTGTTTAGCCACACCACCATCCGTCTCCAGAACTGTTTTATCTTCCCCAGCTAAAATTCTACCAATAAACAATAACTTCATTCTCCCCTCCACCACTGTTGGGAAAAAGCTGAGTGTTGGGAAGGAAACTGAGGCAGGGCTTGCATAATGTCCTTTGGAATGTGTCTAGA
>NC_045449.1:30910274-30987518 GCF_002776525.5 Piliocolobus tephrosceles
TGTGGAATTTTAGAAAATATCATAAAGTGAGTGAAACATTCAGGTCATGTTAGCATATATAATTTACTGTACCTAAGTCACATCCTGAGAGCCTATTCACTTATTTCCCAGTTTTAGTCTAGTGTTTAAACTTTTTGCCATTATTCTGCTTGTGGATCCCCAATTTCTCTAAAAATGTCAAGTTTTATTTTATTTTTCCAGTAATGTAGCAATAGCATCTAGGGGATTGCCAGTTTATAAAGAGGAACTGGCTACACTAAAAAAAAAAAAAAAAAAAAAAAAACTATATGACAAAAATAATGAGTGAGAAAAGGAAAGGAGGGCTGCAGCAGAGAAACTTCAGGCTGAGGTTAAGAACCACTGCCCAGCAGCTGTGGGGGAATAGGCATTCTCACCCAGTGTGAGTATGCACAATGGAACCAACCTCTAGGGAGGGTAATTTAGCAATAACTATCAACCTTTGATGCAGCAGTCCTGCTTCTTGGAATTTATCTTACAGGTATACAAGAAGAATATTTATAGATCCTGAGTAATAGTGAAAGAGGGGAAAATTAATTTATTAAAAGAAAAAAGAAGAATATATACGGTCGTTGTTTGCAGCATTGTTTGTATTTGCAAAAGATTGGAAACAACCAAAATATATATCAATAGAGAGCTAGTAGAATATAGAAGAGACATGGCCGGGCACAGTGGCTTATACCTGTAATCCCAGCACTTTGGGAGGCTGAGGCAGGTAGATCATGAGGTCAGGAGATCAAGACCATCCTGACTAACAGGGTGAAACCCCATCTCTACCAAAAATACAAAAAATTGACTGGGTGTGGTGGCGGATGCCTGTAGTCCCAGCTACTCAGGAGGCTGAGGCAGGAGAATGACGTGAACCTAGGAGGCAGAGCTTGCAGTGAGCCAAGATTGCACCACTGCACTCCAGCCTGGGCAACAGAGGAAGACTCCATCTCAAAATAAATAAAGAAAGAAAAGAATATAGAAGAGACATACTATGGAATAATGTACAACTGTTAAAAAGAATGAGGCAAATATTTTTAAAAAGTATGGGGTAAATATATACATATTGAAATGGAACGATCTATAAGATATATTATTAAATGGAAAAGCAAGGAACTTGGCTGGGCGCAGTGGCTAATGCTTGTAATCCTAGCACTTTGGGAGGCTGAGGTGCGTGAATCACTTGAAGTCAGGAGTTCAACACTAGCCTGGCCAACATGGTGAAACCCTGCCTTTACTAAAAATACAAAAATTAACCGGGTATGGTGGTGGGCATCTGTAATCCCAGCTAATTGGAAAGCTGAGACAGGAGAATCACGTGAACCTGGGAGGAAGAGGTTGCAGTGAGACGAAATCGTGCCACTGCACTCCAGCCTGGGTGACAGAGTGAGGCTCCATCTCCAAAGAAGACAACAACAACAACAAACAACAAAACAATAACAAGAAGCAAAAGCAAGGGGCAGAACAATGTATAAGGTATGTTACCATTTATGTTTTTAAAATATGCACATTCATACATTCTCAGAGTATCTCTGGAAGGAAATATAATAAGTAGATAGTAGTGGTTCCATCAGGGATGGAGAACTGGAGAATTGAGAGACAGGAGTAGTAGAGAGACTTACTTTTCACTATAAATCTATGCTGTTTGAATATTTTACTGTGTGCATTCAAAATGAAAAAAAACAAAAACAAAAACAAAAACAAACAAACAAAAAAAAACTGGCCAGGCATGATGGCTCACGCTCGTAATCCCAGCAGTTTGGGAGGCCAAGGCAGGCAGATCACTTGAGGTCAGGAAATCAAGACCAGCCTGGCCAACATGGTGAAATCCCGTCTGTACTAAAAATACAGAAATTAGCCAGCCATGGTAGCAGACACCTGTAATCCTAGCTACTTAGGAGGCTGAGGCAGGAGAATCACTTGCATCTGGGAGGCAGAGGTTGCAGTGAGCCGAGATTGCACCACTGCACTCCAGCCTGGGCGACACAGCGAGACTCCATCTCAAAAAAAAAAAGGAAGAAAAAAAGAAGTTTTAAAAAACCGTCAAAAGAAGACCCATCAGAAATGGAGATCACATGAAAATCACAGCGTATCAGGGCTAGAAGAGATCTTAGAGATTATAAAACTGACTCTCAGAGAGTACATAGATTTGCCCAAGGCGAGGATAATTCATTTCCTTGTAGCTTTTCCTGCTACTGAACTCCAGCTTCCTTCAAGGATGTCAACTAAAAGTTAGTGCCTGCCCCCTTCCTCTTTTCCAATCTCACCTTTGCCTGTTAGTAGAGATCCAGTCTGAAACTTGGATGTGGGAATTAGGTGACAGCTTGAGGAGGCAGAGCTGTTTCTGTGGGGAGTAGCAATGATTCTCAGGTTCTTCAGAATATGCTTGACCTTTGGCCTTCTCTCCAAATATACAAGGTTGACTTTTACTTTGCTGCCAGAGCCAAGGCACTGCAAGGTAGCTATACTCTGATTTTGAATGAATGTTGTCCTTTTGGTTTCTGTGTGAGTTTCTGGAAGGAGAAGAATCAGACAGAAAAATGGAGTTGGTTTTGTTTTTTGTTTGGTTGTTTTTTTTTTGAGACAGGGACTTGCTCTGTCACCCAAGCTGGAGTGCAGAGGTGCAATCATGGCTCAATCTAGCTTCAAACTCCCTCAATCTCCAAGCAATCCTCCCACCTCAGCCTCCTGAGTAGCTGAGACTGTGGGACTACAGGTGTATGCCACTATGCTCGGCTAATTTTTTAATTTTTTAAAAGACAGGGCTTTACTGTGTTGCCCAGGCTGGTCTCGAACTCCTGGGCTCAAGCAATCCTCCCACCTTGGCCTCCCAAAGTGCTGGGATTACAGACGTGAGCCACCACACCCGACCTTGGAGCTTTTGCTCTTGTTGCCCAGGCTGGAGTGCAATGGCACGACCTTGGAGTTTTGCTCTTGTTGCCCGGAGTTTTGTTCTTGTTGCTCAGGCTGGAGTGCAATGGCATGATCTGATCTCAGCTGACTGCAACCTCCGCCTCTCTGGGTCAAGTGATTCTCCTGCCTCAGCCTCCCAGGTAGCTGGGGTTACAGGCGTGCACCACTACACCCAGCTAATTTTGGTATCTTTAGTAGAGATGGGGTTTCACTGTGTTGGGCAGGTTGGTCTCAAACTCCTGACCTCAAGTGATCCACCTGCCTTAGCCTCCCAAAGTGTTGGGATTACAGGCATGAGCCACCATGCCTGGCCGAAGCTGGTTTTTAATCTGAATAGTGCCAAGCTGACCCACTTCCATTCATGACTCCTGTTAAATTCCACTCCTATATTTTCTCCTCCTTTTAGTTAACTTCTTCTTTAGTATGTGTTCATAGTACTAACATACAAATCCTGCCTTTCTTCCTGCCATGGTTCCCATGAAGGTTGGTGACAGCAGCAAATTCAGCACAGAGAAATGCTCATAGATTTTCTTTAGTGCAGAGAGGACTAGGTGCTGCCTCCTTCTCTTTTTTCATCTGCGTCCGTTTAAGTAATATAGGCATGCCTTAGGTAATGACAGTTAATTTAAAGATTGGTTTCCAGAAAGCCTCCTGGGAGGATACATATCCTGAAAATAGGATATTTGAGATATGGGCTAGGAAGCAGGAAGATGAGACATCTTTTAAAGGTAAAAATTTTTTGAAACGGCAATATCATTTTCCAGAAAAGACCCATTCCCTACCTTGCATTTGCAATTCTCCGATGCTTCTCACGTCCTTTGAGAAGAGCCCAGGCAGCTGTTCCACTCGGCAACTGCTATCTCTGAGGTCTAGGGGTGAGCAGAGCGGGAGGAGGGGAACGGGGGGAGAGTTGGGGAAAATCAGAATTTACTGGTACTTTCTTTTTAGAATTCTGGGCAATGGAGGAGAAGATATGAAAGAATGCAGTTCCTGCTCGTAAAGCTTGCAACTTGGGAGATCAAACACTCTCTAAAAAGACTTTGCTTTTATTTATTTATTTATTTATTGAGACGGAGTCTCACTCTGTCGCCCAGGATGGAGTGCAGTGACGTGATCCCCGCTCATTGCAACCTCCACCTCCTGGGTTCAAGGGATTCTTCTGCCTCGGCCTCCCAAGTAGCTGGGATTACGGGCATGTGCCACCATGCCCAGCTGATTTTTGTATTTTTAGTAGAGATGGGGTTTCGCCATTTTGGCTATGCTGGTCTCAAACTCCTGACCTCAGGTGATCTGCCTGCCTTGGCCTCCCAAAGTGCTAGGATTACAGGCATGAGCCACCACACCCAGCCCTCAAAAAAGAACACACAGCCAAATACATACAAAGTAGTATTTGACCTAGTATAAAGAATACTGAGTACCAATCTATTACCCTTAGGACAAAGAAAGGTGAAATAGAGTTAAGAAAACTTACTAAGTTAATGAAAGACTAACCAACTCATTTCCTTAAACACTGCTTATTTTCTCTTCTCCCTCCTATTCTATCTGCTTTCTTGTATTAAATAAAGCTTTTGGATATTTATATTGTCTGACCTTGGTATGTCTATAGGTTTCCACAGAACCATAGGTCTTAGTTATTTATGCTTTTTGGCACATAATTCAAAGGGTTGTGACATTTTTATAATTTGTCAAATTTGTTACTGCTGCACCTTGTGCCATTTGGTCTTAATTCTGATTAGCTAATTTTATTTTTTTATTTTTTTGAAACAGAGTCTCATTTTGTTACCTAGGCTGGAGTGCAGTGGTACAATCTCAGCTCACTGCAACCTTACCTCCCAGGTTTAAGTGATTCTTGTGCCTCAGCCACCCGAGTAGCTGAGATTACTGGTGCATGCCACCATGCCTGGCTAATTTTTGCACTTTTAGTAGAGATGGGATTTCGCCATGTTGGCCAGGCTGGTCTTGAACTCCTGGCCTCAAGTGATCCGCCAATCTCAGCCTCCCAAAGTGCTGGGATTACAGGCATGAGCCACCATGCCCAGCCTTGATTAGCTAATTTTAGAGATGAAATGTTTACGAAACTTTGAAAAGTCATATTTTAAATAAGCAGTTACCAAAGGGCAGCAAATGATGCCATTCCACCCAACACCATGCTTTCCCTCAGCTCTTCCCACCCAAGAATATCACCATCTAGTTATTTACATGTGCCAACTTAAAAAAGGCAATATCTTATGAACAGTTATGAATTTGGGAATCTTAGGTGATAATAATACTGAAACTCTAAAGAAAGCCATCCAACAGTGAAAGAACTTTTAATGTTAATTACATGAACAAGACATAAGAATGGATCACTTTCTCTTAAGACCTCTTATCATGAAACAGACAGCTATCTCTCTGGAATGAATAAGTTGCAGTCCTTAGAGGTGAGTGGATAACACAGGATTACCTCTGGATGGTATTGCTTGCTGGATATCAGCTACATCTCTATCTGGTGGAAGAGACCCCTAAACTCTTTCTAGGCCTCTCTCTGTATTTTCCAGGAGATTAGGCTAGAGAATTACTTACCTTTCTTGTTGGCATCATAGGATGCAATGATTAGACTAAAGACCAAGATGGTGTCCATGTTAGCTTGAGCACATGCTCACTGCAGACAGACCACTGCTCATCTGTCACAGCCCTTGATAGCTCTGCCTCTAGTTGCTTTCACTGCACACAGCTGGAATCAAGTTTGACCCTGAGAGACTCTGATTCCACCCTGATTATTTTGCCCCAGTTCCTGAAGACCCAGGAATAGAACTAATTGGAGAAAGGGCTAATTCTGCTTATTAATAATTCACTCAGAGTTCTGACTTCGCTGCCAGTACTGACATAGAGAACTGGATTACCTAGAGGTTTCTCGAGCAGGAAGGCCATAAACGCCCATTGATATGCTTTACAAGTACTTGCAGATAGACACATAGACATTTACATGCGTGCTCACTGATACAGGCACAGAGATTTTTATACTTTCATGAAAATATGTGGAGATTTCTAGTAAGGAATATAATTTCTAGAACAGAGCAGGAAACTAGGAGTCAGTACAACTGAATTCTAGTACAGGCCCTGTTATTAACGATCACCTTGGAGAAAATTACTTGACTTCTTGGGATATAAATGTTCTCCTCTAGAAATTTGAGAGTCCTGAACCATATGATCTCTTTTTTTTTTCTTTTTTTTTTTTTTTTGAGACAGAGTCTCGCTCAGTCGCCCAGGCTGGAGTGCAGTGGCACGATCTCGGCTCACTGCAAGCTCTGTCTCCCAGGTTCACGCCATTCTCCTGCCTCAGCCTCCCGACTAGCTGGGACTATAGGCACCTACCACCATGCCTGGCTAATTTTTTTGTATTTTTAGTAGAGACAGGATTTCACCATGTTAGACAGGATGATCTTAATCTCCTGACCTCCTGATCCACCTGCCTCAGCCTCCCAAAGTGCTGGGATTACAGACATGAGCCACTGTGCCTGGCCGTGTTTTTTTTTTAAGTGGAGTCTCGTTCTGTTGCCCAGGCTGGAGTGTAATGGCACGATCTTGGCTCACTGCAACCTTCGTATCCTGGGTTCGAGTGATTCTCCTGCCTCAGTCTCCTGAATAGCTGGGATTACACGTGTGTGCCACCATAGGGGCTAATTTTTATATTTTTAGTAGAGACAGGTTTCACCATGTTGACCAGACTGGTCTCGAACTCCTGACCTCAAGTGATCTGCCCCCATTGGCCTCCCAAAGTGCTGGGATTACGGCCGTGAGCCACCCCAGCCGGCCCTGAACCATATGATCTCTGGAATTCATCCACAGTTATATACATAAACTCACATTAGCACAGACATACCTATTGAGTTTTGCACATCTTCACATTCCTGAATAGTGAAGTTAGTATTGGTGGACAACATTCCAATGACCATTGGGCTGAGACGTTGTGAGGAAGAGCTAAATACAGTAGGTGAGTGGGACTGTCTTTGGCTTGGGAAAATTTTCCTAAACAGATAACTGTTGTTGAAGATTTTTCCAAATTTGTATTATTTAGTATCTACGGTAAGAATCTGTAGACTTTGTGATGGCATAGATAGATGGAGCATAAAAGAGAATGAAAGGCCGGGTGCGGTGGCTCACACCTGTAATCCCAGTGCTTTGGGAGGCTGAGGCGGGTGGATCAC
The DNA here is from genome assembly GCF_002776525.5 of Piliocolobus tephrosceles. Lineage (NCBI taxonomy): Eukaryota > Metazoa > Chordata > Mammalia > Primates > Cercopithecidae > Piliocolobus > Piliocolobus tephrosceles. Next base: position 30,917,381 of record NC_045449.1, read on the forward strand.
CTGAGGTTGGGAGTTCGAGATCAGCCTGACCAACATGGAGAAACCCCATCTCTACTAAAAATACAAAAATTAGCTGGGCATGGTGGCGCATGTTTGTGATCCCAGCTACTTGGGAGACTGAGGTAGGAGGATCGCTTGAACCTGGGAGGTGGAGGTTGTGATGAGCTGAGATTGCACCATTGCACTCCAGCCTGGGCAACAAGAGTGAAAATCCGTCTCAAAAAAAAAAAAAGAGAGAGAATGAAGATCTACTCTGTCTTTATCAAACTCTAGAGCTTCTTTGGTCTTGTTTTGTTTTGGAGACAGGGTTAATTTTTGTAGAGACAGGGTTTCACTGTGTTGCCCAGACTGGTCTCAAACTCCTGAGCTCCAGCAATCTGCCCACCTTGGCCTCCCAAAGTGCTGGGATTACAGGTGTGAGCCACTGCACCCGGCCTAAATAACTTTTTCAAAAAGTTTTGCTGTGAGAAAGAAAGCAGAGAAATGAGACCACTGACTAGAGGGAACATAAATGCCTCACGTCTTTATTGGTCCAAGCAAGTCTTTATTCATCCTCCCTACCCTTTTGCTCCCAACTGCCTGCTTCTCTTAGCAGAGGAGGTGGTTAGGGCAGAGGGGCTTCATTGCCTCCCTTGGGTTTTGTGATTTTTGCTTACTACTTCCTTAACATGATGACATGATTCTCTGCTCCTGTGAGGTATTACCACCTTCCCTCCTGTTGCTCTGTTTGAAAATCTGTACGTTACTTCCTAGATGCCAGGGTACAATGCTGCCACCTTGGAGCAGGAGTAGGAACTGATCTGAGGGCTTGCTCTTCTCATTCAGTGTCACAAGGTGGCAAAAGAGATCACTTTTCCCAAAAGAGACCTTGTGCTTGGCCAAAGATGAAGTCTAAGAGTTTTCTTTGATCACCTCTCAGACCCTACCCTTTTCTTGTGTAATTTAAAGACTCTAAAGTCAGCCTGGGCCAGGTGTGGTAGTTCACACCTGTAATCCCAGCATGTTGGGAGGCCAAAGCGGTTGGATCACTTGAGGTCAGGAGTTCGAAACCATCTTGACTAACATGGTGAAACCTTTTTTCTACTAAAAATACAAAATTAGCCAGGAGTGGTATCGCATGTCTCTAATCCCAGCTACTTGGGAGGCTGAGGCAGGAGAATCATTTGAACTTGGGAAGCAGAGGTTGTGCTGAGCTAACAGCATGCCATTGCACTCCATCCTGAGTGACAGAGCAAGACTCCATCTAAAAAAAAAAAAAAAAGGTCAGCATGTATATTGGAGTAGACCATACTGTCGGGGACAGAGAGGTGGAAGATTATGGGCACTGTGGCTCACGCCCATAATCCCAGCACTTTGGGAGGCTGAGTCGGGTGGATCACAAGGTCAGGAGTTCAAGACCAGCCAACATGGTGAAACCCCATCTCTACTAAAAATACAAAAATTATCCGGCATGGTGGCACATGCCTATAGTCCCAGCTACTTGGGAAGCTGAAGCAGGAGAATCTCTTGAACCCGGGAGGCGGAGGGTGCAGTGAGCCGAGATCGTGTCATTGCACTCCAGCCTGGGTGACAGCGTGAGACTCCATCCCCCACCTCCCCCACAAAAAATCCAAGAGTAGACAAGTAGTTCCATGTTTCTATTATTCCTAATAGACTATTTCTCTACTGCTAGATATTTTGACTGACTTTCTAAGCATTTGGAATATCAGTGGAGCAGAGTATATCTCTTCTGATCTCCTTTTCCCACAAAACAAAACAAACAAACAAAAACATCAAATTTGCCAGGAAAAAAGTTATGAGTTTTATGACATATGTAGTTTATTTTGTTTTTATTTTTGTTTTTTGAGATGGAGCCGCACTCTGTCGCCCAGGCTGGAGTGCAGTGGTGCAACCTCACTGCAAGCTCCACTTCCCAGGTTCATGCCATTCTCCTGCCTCAGCCTCCTGAGTAGCTGGGACTATAGGCGCCTGCCACCATGCTCGGCTAATTTTTTGTATTTTTAGTAGAGACAGGGTTTCACCATGTTAGCTAGGATGGTCTCGATCTGACCTCGTGATCTGCCCGCCTCAGCCTCCCAAAGTGCTGGGATTACAGGCGTGAGCCACCGCGCCTGGCCGACATAAGCAGTTTAGGGATAGAGATATGATGTTGGAGGAGAATAGGAACTAGGACCAAATGGATGAATCAGGATGGGTCTGCAGAAGGAGCACTTGACAGGAAGCCAGGAGGCCTACCCTAGGCTCTTTAATGGACTAAATCAATTTGAACAAGTCACTTGTCTTCTCTTGGCCTCTATTTCGATTTCTGTAATGAGGTGGTTGGACAAAATGGCCTCCAAGGCCTCTTGTAGCTTTAAAATTATTGTGCCTGCACACTATGCTACTCTTTCTTTTTTTTTTTTTGAGACGGAGTCTTGCTCTGTCACCCAGGCTGGAGTGCTTCGGCTCACTACAAGCTCTGCCTCCTGGGTTCACGCCATTCTCCTGCCTCAGCCTCCCGAGTAGCTGGGACTACAGACGCCTACCACCACGCCTGGCCAATTTTTTGTATTTTTAGTAGAGATGGGGTTTCACTGTGTTAACCAGGATGGTCTTGATCTCCTGACCTCGTGATCTGCCCGCCTTGGCCTCCCAAAGTGCTGGGGTTACAGGCATGAGCCACCACGCCTGGCCTATGCTACTCTTTTTAAACGCTGCATACCATTTTGTTCATTTGTTTTGGTTTGTTTTTAAATTTAAAAAAAATTTAATAATGGAGGCAGGGTCTCACTATGTTGCCAAAGCTGGTCTTGAACTCCTGGGCTCAAGCAGTCCTCCCACCCCAGCCTCTCAAAGTGCTGGGATTATAAGGATGAGCCACCAGCGTGACCATTTTCTTCCTTTCTTCCTTTCTTTCTTTCTTGAGACAGAGTCTCGCTCTGTTGCCCAGGCTGGAGTATGGTGGTGTGATTTCGGCTCACTGCAACCACTGCCTCCCAGGTCCAAACCATTCTCTTGCCTCAGCCTCCCGAGTAGCTGATTACAAGCACCCGCCACCACGCCTGGCTAACTTTTATATTTTTAGTAGAGACGGGGTTTCACCATGTTGGCCAGGCTGGTCTCAAACTCCTGACCTCAAGTGATCCGCCCGCCTCAGCCTCCCAAAGTGCTGGGATTACAGGTGTGAGCTACCCGGCCCAGCCGCAGCGGTTTTTAAATTGTGGAATATACCATATATACAGGAGAGTATATAGAACGTAAGTATATTTTCAATAATAATAATAATACTGAAAAGGTGAACGTATGTTACCATCACCCAAATTAAGAAATTGAACATTGCCAGCATCATGGATGCTCTTTACATGTCTGTGCCTCTGATCCTCTGGTCTCTTTCCTCCTCCCAATCTTTATTTTTCCATGTTTTGTAAAATCATTGAACTATTGGCCAGGTGCGGTGACTCATGCCTGTAATCCCAGCACTCTGGGAGGCTGAGTCAGGCGAATCACCTGAGGTCAGGAATTCAAGACCAGCCTGACCAACATGGAGAAACCCTGTTTCTACTGAAAATACAAAATTAGCCTGGTGTGGTAGCAGATGCCTGTAATCCCAGCTACTCGGGAGGCTGAAGCAGGAGAATCACTTGAATGCGGGAGGTGGAGGTTGAGGTGAGCCAAGATCTCAGCATTGCACTCCAGCCTGGGCAATAAGAGCAAAACTCCATCTCAAAAACAAACAAACTGAACTATCTATATATGTATCACTAAAAATATTTTGTTTACTTTTGAATATTATATAAATGGAATCAAACTCTATGTTTTTTTTTGTTTGTTTGTTTTTTTGAGATAGAGTCTTGCTGTGTTGCCCAAGCTGGAGTGCAGCTCACTGCAACCTCCACCTCCTGGGTTCAAGCAATTCTCCTGCCTCAGCCTCCGAAGTAGTTGAGGCATACACCACCATGTCCAGCTAATTTTTTGGGGGGGGGAATTTTTAGTAGAGACAGGGTTTCACCGTGTTGCCCAGGCTGGTCTTTAGCTACTGAGCTCAGGCAATCCGCCTGCCTCGGCCTCCCAAAGTGCTAGGATTACAGGCGTGAGCCACCACACCTGGCCAATTTTTGTATTTTTAATAGGGACAGGGTTTCAGCATGTTGACCAGGCTGGTCTTGAACTTCTGACCTCAAGTGATCCGCCCGCCTCAGCCTCCTAAAGTGCTGGGATTACAGGCGTGAGCCACCGCATCTGGCCTGGAAATTTCTTTTATGTGTTCTCCCAGTCACTACTCACCATCAGAAGTAAATATTATCCGCCGGACACTGTGGCTTACACCTCTAATCCCAGCACTTTGGGAAGCTGAGGTGGGTGGATCACTTGAGGTCGGGAGTTCAAGATCAGCCTGGCCAACATGGTGAAACCCTGTTTCCACTAAATATACACAAATTAGATGGGCATGGTGGCTCATGCCTGTAGTCCCAGCTACTCAGGAGTCGAGATTGGGTCACTGCACTCCAGCCTTGGTGACAGAGCGAGACTCTGTCTCAAAAAAAAAAAAAAAAAAAGGGGGGGGGGGGGCTGGACATGGTGGCTCACACCTGTAATCCCAGCACTTTGAGAGGCCAAGGCAGACAGATCACCTGAGGTCGGGAGTTGGAGACTAGCCTGGCCAACATGGTGAAACCTCATCTCTACTAAAAATACAAAAATTAACTGGGTGTGGTGGTGTGCACCTGTAATCCCAGCTACTTGGGAGACTGAGGCAGGACAATTGCTTGAACCTGGGAGGTGGAAGTTGTAGAGAGCCGAGATCATGCCACTGCCCTCCAGCCTACAGTTACAGAGCAAGACTCCATCCCAAAAAACAAAAACAAAAACGAAAACAAAACGTATTATCCAGATTCTTGCCATCACAAATGAGTTTTGCCTTTTTTGTTTGTTTGTTTTTTCTAGAAATGGGGTCTCTGGCTCTCTCCCTCTGTGTTGCCCAGGCTGGATTTGAACTCCTAGGCTCAAGTGATCCTCCCACCTCAGCTTCCTGAATAGCTGAGACTACAGGGGCATACACCTGGCTTGTTTTGCCCATTTTTTGTTTGTTTGTTTTATTTTGACAGGGTCTTGCTATGTCACCCAGGCTGGAGTGGAATTGTGTGATCAAGACTCACTGAAGTCTCCAACTCCTGGGCTCAAGCAATTCTCCCACCTCAGCCTCCCAAGTAGCTGGGACTACAGGCATGTATCACCATGCCCAGCTAAATTGTTTATACGTTTTGTGAGACAGGGTCTCCCTATGTTGCCAAGCTGGTCGTAAACTCCTGGCCTCAAGTGATCCTCCTGCTTTAGCCTCTCAAAGTGCTGGAATTATAGGCATGAGCCCACGGGTACCTGGCCTGTTTTGCCTGTTTTTGTAGCAGGAAACATACATTTTTTGCTCAACATTATGTTGGTAAAGTTCACCCATATTACTTCACGTAGCAATCATCTGTTCATTCTCATTGCTTTATAATATTTCATTGTATGCATGTATCACAATTTATTTATTCATTCTACTGTAAAGAGACATTTGTGTTGTTTCCAGTTTGTAGCCATAATGAAGTGTTTCTGGGGCAGTTTTGAAAGTTTCTCCAGGGTATAAATCCAGAAGTTCTGGTTATAGGGTATGCAGAGTATGTACAACTTTACCAATTAATGCCAAACTGTTTTCTAAGGGATTGTCCTCATTACACTACTACTTGTAATATATGTAAGTTCCTACTGTTACACATCCTTGCCAAAGGGGCCAAATAATCTTTCCTGCATGATGCAATAATAAGCCTGGACAGGGCCAGGCATACTTACACGTGCCTTTGGTTGGTTCTCAGAAGCTTAGGCCACAGTCATTTGCTCCCTCCAAGTAAGGGTAAGGATTCATAATATTCCAAGGTCCCTGATCACATGCTCCATTAACCTGGAAATAATGGGGCGGATGGGTTGGTGAACAGAATTTTTATTTTATTATTATTATTATTTTAGATGGAGTCTTGCTCTTGTCACCCAGGCTAGAGTGCAATGGTGCAATTCTGGCTCACTGCAACCACCACCACCTGGGATCAAGTGATTCTCCTGCCTCAACTTCCCGAGTAGGTGGGATTACAGGTTCCCACCACCACGCCCAGCTAATTTTTGTAGAGATAGGGTTTCACCTTGTTGACCAGGCTGGTCTCGAACTCCTGACCTCAGATGATTCACCCACCTCGGCCTCCCAAAGTGCTGGGATTACAGGTGTGAACCACCGTGCCCAGCCACTGAATTTTTTTTTTTTTTTTTTTTTGAGATGGAGTCTCGCTCTGTTGTCCAGGTGGAGTGCAGTGGTATGAACACAGCTCACTGTAACCTCCGCCCCCCCGGTTCAAGTAATTCTCCTTCCTCAGCCTCCCTCGTAGCTAAGACAGGGTCTCCACTCTGTTGCTCAGGGTGAGTGCAGGGGGCAGTGAATTTAGTAACAACACAATTTCTTTTTTTTTTTTTTTTTGAGACGGAGTCTCCCTCTGTCTTGCCTAGGCTGGAGGGCAGTGGCGCAATCTTAGTTCACTGCAAACTCTGCCTCCCGGGTTCAAGCGATTCTCCTCTCTCAGCCTCCCAAGTAACTGGGACTATAGTTGTGCGCCACTACACCTGGCTAATTTTGCATTTTTAGTAGAGATGGGGTTTCACATGTTGGCCAGGCTCACCTTGAACTCCTGTCCTCAGGTGATCCACCCACCTCGGCCACTCATAGTGTTGGGATTACAGGCGTGAGCCACCGCGCGTGGCAATCACAATTTCTGAATCAAGTAAGGATCCATACGCACTCTGTTCTGTATTGAGCACTAATAGGAAATGAAAGAACAGGAACATGGAGAGAAAGGGGACAGTAATATTTTCTGTGTGCCTACTAGCTTCCAAGCTGTGTGCCAGAAGGTTCACATTTTGGTCACATCATTTCATCCAAAACACCACCTTAGAAGGTAGGCTTTATATCCTGAATATAAGATAGATATATATAATATAGATAAGGAAACTGAGGCTCAGAAAGGGGTCACTTCCTCAAGGCCACAGAGCTAATTAGTGACAGAGTCAGGATTTAAAGCATGGTCTGTCTGATTAAAGAGCTCAAGCTGTTTACAATACAGAGCACGGAGAAGGTAGAGTTACTGCCGCCCTTGAGACTGACACTGCCAATACCAAGAATCAGTTCTTCTCAGTTTTGCTTGCCTCTATTCACCCCCAAAACTATGTTATTCAACTGATTATGACCATCTTGTTCATTGATTGAAGCTACATTTCCTTTTCATGGATTTTTTTGTTGTCTTTAGTCTTTCTTCCTTTTTTCTTTTTCCATTCAGAAAATTGGGCACATCAGCACAATAGGTCCACTGATAAACAAGATGTGTGTTGGAAAATAACTTTCTACCTGCAGGTCTAGGAGTTAACCAGAGGTGAGAATTTTTTTTTTTTTTTTCTGAGGCGGAGTCTTGCTGTCACCCAGGCTGGAGGGCAGTGGCACAATCTTGGCTCACTGCAACCTCCACCTCCTGGATTCAATGAATTCTCCTGCCTCAGCCTCCCAAGTAGCTGGGATTACAGGTGCCTGTCACCACATCCAGGTAATTTTTGTATTTTTAGTAGATGCAGGGTTTCTCCATGTTGGCCATGCTGGTCTCAAACTCCTGACCTCAGGTAATCCTACTGCCTTGGCCTCCCAAAGTGCTGGGATTACAGGCGTGAGCCACCACATCCAGCCCAGAGGTGAGATTTTTAAAAAGACATGACATTCGTATGTTTATTGCGGCACTCTTCACAATAGCAAAGACTTGGAACCAACCCAAATGTCCATCAGTGATAGACTGGATTAAGAAAATGTGGCACATATACACCATGGAATACTATGAACCATAAAAAGGATGAGTTCATGTTCTTTGTAAGAACATGGATGAACCTGGAAACCATCATTCTGAGCAAACTATCGCAAGGACAGTAAACCAAACACCACATGTTCTCACTCATAGGTGGGAACTGAACAATGAGAAAGACACAGGATGGGGAACACACCAGGGCCTGTCATAGGGTAGGGGAAGAGAGGAGGGATAGCATTAGGAGATATACCTAATGTTGGCCGGGCGCGGTGGCTCAAGCCTGTAATCCCAGCACTTTGGGAGGCCGAGACGGGCGGATCAAGAGGTCAGGAGATCAAGACCATCCTGGCTAACACGGTGAAACCCCGTCTCGACTAAAAAAATACAAAAAATTAGCCGGGCGAGGTGGCGGGCGCCTGTAGTCCCAGCTACTCAGGAGGCTGAGGCGAGAGAATGGCGTAAACCCGGGAGGCGGAACTTGCAGTGAGCTGAGATCCGGCCACTGCACTCCAGCCTGGGCGACAGAGCGAGACTCCATCTCAAAAAAAAAAAAAAAAAAAAAAAAAGGAGATATACCTAATGTAAATGGCGAGTTAATGGGTGCAGCACACCAACATGGCACATGTATACATATGTAACAAACCTGCACGTGGTGCACATGTACCCTAGAACTTAAAGTATAATAATAAAAAAAAAGATGTGACATTGTGAAATCTTCTGCCCTAAGATATGACATACAGGAAAATTTTAATACAGAAGGTATTAAAAAGATAAAAAGAAATTGAATGGTGGCTCAAGTTTTCTTGACGATAAAGGCTCTACAAAAGTATTAATGTTATATTTTATTATGTATTGTGTTTCATATATAATAAAAACAATAGAGAGTGAAGGTAGAAGACAGTGAAGTAAATATGTAGCAGGAAAAACCTGAACCTGATATAGGAATAATGGAGACACTAGGGAAGTCTAAAGAGAAGGTAGGGACAGGGGCAGGAAATAAACTTGCCAGGAGCATCTTCATGGCTTTAGAGGAAAGTGAAGTCAGGGATGGCTAGGCTATAAAGCTGATCAACATAAAATGTCAGAATCCTATGATTGGGCAAGACTCAAACAAGTCATCTTGTCCATTTTGCTGTCTTTAAAGAGCCCTTTAAAATTCCTCCAGGCATTTTAGTTGTGGTGTGTAGGACTTAGAAAGGGATTTAAAAAAACATATATATTGCATGCATCATGGAGGAAGAAGCTAAGATTTGGTACTGGCTGAAGTATAGAGACTGGAAGTGTTTGCTATTGGATAAGGAAGGAGTGAGAGCAGAAATGCCACGTGAAAACCCTGCATCCATGTGAAAACATTGTGGGGAGTCTCTACTATTCACGCTGTCCTTCATTGTGCAATTCTACCTTTCATCATTAGGACCAGACTTATAAAGTGGCCTCCCTGAGGACATTTTCTGACCTTATGTTATGAAGTTCCTTCAGGCTCTTAATTCTGGATAAACTGGAGTGATTAACAAGAGCAAAGAGACATAGTATTCAGATAAGGACTTTGGGTCTTATTTTTCCTTTATATCACAACTGGAGCCACAATTGTGGGCAAGACACTGACTTTCTTGATGAATTCTGTCCATCTGTAAAGCAGCTAAATATCCCACTGGAGGCTTTGCCTCTCAGAGACAACGTGAATACGGATAAGCAGGCACCAGGAGCAGAGTGGCCTCTCAGGTACAGAGCTAATCTTTATTTCAGTCAATGAAGTGCTTACTAATAGAAATACCTAGTCCTACTCAAAGAGCTATAAAAGGGGGTAGCAAACTATACGAGATGGTCTCTGCCTTCAGGATTTAACTGGAGAGCTAAAACCAGTATGCAGACAAAAAAATTATATCCTAATTCTGAACTGTGGGCCAGGCACAGTGGCTCCCAGCATTTTGGGAGGCAGAGGTGGGAGGATCATTTGAGGTCAGGCATTTGAGACCAGCCTGGCCAACATAGTGAGACTCTGTCTCTACCAGAAATACAAAAATTGGCTGGGCATGGTGGCGCACACCTGTGATTCCAGCTACCCGGGAGGCTGAGGCAGGAGAATCACTTGAACCCAAGAGGTGGAGGTTGCAGTGAGCAGACAACGTGCCACTGAACTCCAGCCTGGAAGACAGAGCGAGACTCTGTCTAAAAAAAAAAAAAAAAAAAAAATTCTGGCTGGGCACGGTGGCTAACACCTGTAATCCCAGCACTTTGGGAGGCAGAGGTGGGCAGATCACGAGGTCAGGAGATTGAGACCATCCTGGCTAACACGGTGAAACCTCATCTCTACTAAAAATACAAAAAATTAGCCGGGCATGGTGGCGGGCACCTGTAGTCCCAGCTACTCAGGAGGCTGAGGCAGGAGAATGGCATGAACCCGGGAGGTGGAGCTTGCAGTGAGCCAATATTGCGCCACTGCACTCCAGCCTGCGCGACAGAGCGAGACTCCGTCTCGGAAAAAAAAAAAAAAAAAAATTCTGCACTGTGTGGTATGACCATATTGCCACAAGAATTCAGAGGAGAGAGAGATCAGTGAAAGCTGGAGAAGTAAGATAAATCTTGGAGAAAATCAGACTTCTAAGGACTAGAAAGATTCAGAAAAACAGGAGAAAAGTTGGACAAGTCTGCTACCATAAACTAAGGTATAAGGATAAGAATAAGCATGGCAATTGCCAGAAGCCAGATTAAAGTATAACTATTGGTGGCCAGTAGGAAATAATATCCCAATAATTCCTCTATCTTCTGTCCTAAAGACTGATCATTGATCTTGTTACCTACAGAATTTGGATTCATGGTGAGACAGCCCCAGGACAAGGGGCTCTTCATGGTTTCCTTCCCTTCCCTTCCCTTCCCTTCCCTTCCCTTCCCTTCTCTTCCCTGCCCCTTCCCCTTCCCCTTCCCTCCCTTCCCCTTCCCCTTCCTTCCCTTCCCCTTCCCCCCCCCCCCCCCCCCCCCCTCCCCTCCCCTCCCCTCCCTCTCTCCCTTCCTTCCTTCCTTCCTTCCTTCCTTCCTTCCTTCCTTCCTTCCTTCCGAGACGGAGTCTCTCTCTGTCTCCCAGGCTGGAGTGCAGTGGTGCTGTTAGCTCACGGCAACCTCTGCCTTTTGGGTTCAAGCGATTCTCCTGCCTCAGCCTCCTAAGTAGCTGGGATTATAGGTGCCCACCACCATGCCAGGCTGATTTTTGTACTTTTAGTAGACACGGGTTTTTGCCATGTTGGCCAGCCTGGTCTTGAACTCCTGACCTCAGGTGATCCGCCTGTCTCAGCCTCCCAAAGTGCTGGAATTACAGTCATGAGCCACCATGCCTGGCCTCTTTTCTTTTCTTTTTTTTGAGATGGAGTCTTGCTTTGTTGCCCAGGCTGGAGTACAGTGGCAAAATCTCGGCTCACTGCAACCTCTGTCTCCTGGGTTCAAGTGATTCTCCTGTCTCAGTCTCCCAAGTAGCTGGGACTACAGGCACGTACCACCATGCCTAGCAATTTTTTTATTTTTTATTTTTATTTTTATTTTTATCTTTTTTTGAGATGGAGTCTAGCTCTGTCGCCCAGGCTGGAGTGCAGTGGCCGGATCTCAGCTCACTGCAAGCTCTACCTCCCGGGTTTACGCCATTCTCCCGCCTCAGCCTCCCGAGTAGCTGGGACTACAGGCGCCCACCACCTCGCCCGGCTAGATTTTTGTATTTTTTTAGTAGAGACGGGGTTTCACCATGTTAGCCAGGATGGTCTCCATCTCCTGACCTCGTGATCCGCCCGTCTCGGCCTGCCAAAGTGCTGGGATTACAGGTTTGAACCACCGCGCCCTGCCGCAGTGGTTCACTGAAACCTCTGCCTCCTGGGTTCAAACAATTCTCCTGCCTCAGCCTCCTGAGTAGCTGGGATTATAGGTGCCTGCCACCACACCCCGCTAATTTTTTGTATTTTTAATACAGACGGGGTTTCACCATATTGGCCAGGCTAGTCTTGAATTCCTGACCTCAGGTGATCCACCCACCTCAGCCTCCCAAAGTGCTGGGTTTACAGGCATAAGTCACCGTGCCCTGCCGCAAATTTGTATTTTTAGTAGAGACAGGGTTTCACTATGTTGGCCAGGCTGGTCTAGAACTCCTGACCTCGGGTGATCCACCCGCCTTGCGCTCCCAAAGTGCTGGGATTATAGGCGTGAGCCGCCGTGCCCAACCCATGGTTCTATTTTCTATTAAGGCACTTTCTTTCCTCCCTTGATTCAACTCAAGTCTGACTTGAGAGACTTTCTTGTCCTAAGAGTGACAGGTATTGAAGGCCTTGTTCAACAGAGACTCTGGCAGCAAAGAGAGGAACAATAATGATAAATCTTAAATGACTGTTCTCAAACTTCAGGGTGATTAATTATTAGGGATGCTTTAAAAAAAGAAAAAGTCAGCCGGGTCCAGTGGCTCATGCCTGTAATCCCAGCACTTTGGGAGACCAAGGCGGGTGGATCACAAGGTCAGGAGTTCATGATCAGTCTGACCAACATGGTGAAGCCTCGTCTCTACTAAAAGTACAAAAATTAGCTGGGCATGGTGGCCTGTACCAGTAATCCCAGCTACTTGGGTTGGGAGGCTGAGGCAGAAGAATCGCTTGAACCCAGGAGGCGGAGGTTGCAGTGATCTGAGATTGTGCCACTGCACTCCAGCCTGGGTGACAGAGTGAGACTCCGTTTCAGAAAAAAAGAAAAAGTGAAAAAGTCAACCAGGTGTGGTGGCATGTCCCTGTAGTCCCAGCTACTTGAGAGGCTGAGGTGGCAGGATCGCGTGAGCCCAGGAGTTGAGGCTGCAGTGAGTCGTGATTGTGCTGCTGCACAGAAAAAAAAAAAGGGGGGGCTGGGAATCTGCATTTTTAACAAGCACCCTAGTGTTTGTTTCTTCAGGTGGTCAGTGGGACATACTTTGAGAAACGATGCCCTAATCTAAATATTTGACCTAAAAATGCCAAATGAAGCTGCCTGGACAGTGGCGCATATAATGTTTCTATATATCTGGGTTTATCAATTTTTGAGAATTTATCTTTTCTCATCTATTGCTATTACAAATTCATATGGCTATCTTCTAAAGAGTGTGACACAGACACTCTGTTTTAATGTGTTAGTTTTCCCCCACTTCGCTCAGAGCTTCTCCTTGCTGCTGTCGTGTGAAGAAGGATGTGTTTACTTCTCCTTCCGCCATGATTCACTTTTTAAAGATAGAAATGTACTTGATGAAATTGGAGGACAGAATTCTACGCACATTGAGCAAGCCACCTAACTCTTTCATGGATATATCAAAATGTCAATAAAATAGCTCCCCCTGTGTAAAAAAAAAAAAAAAAAAAGTGTTAGTTTTGTCTTCTTAAATAGACTATACTCACCTCGAAGACAGGGACCTCTCATACTTTCCTGACTTTACCCACAGGAAGATAAGAAAGCAATTTTAAGGTTGGAAGGTAGCTGGGCTGCTCAGGATGAATCTCTAATACCTTTACATCACCTTGAAAACCCTGGAAGTCATATATTTGGGATTTTGTATTCGTTTTCTAGGGCTGCTATAACAAAGTACCACAGACTGGTGGCTTAAACAACAGAAATGCATTTCCTCACAGTTCTGAAGGCTAGAAGTCCAAGATTAAGGTGTCAGCAGTTAGTTTTTTTTCTGGTATTTTCTCCTTGGCTTGAAGATGGCCATGGATGCCCTATGTCTTCATAGGATCTTCCCTCTGTGTGTGTGTGTCCTCATCACCTGTTTTATAAGGACGCCAGTCATACTGGATTAGGGCCCACCCTTATGACCTCATTTTAATTTAATTACTTCTGTAAAGACTTTGTCTCCAAATATACTCACATTCTGAGGTACTAGGGGTTAGGACTTCAACATACGAATTTTGGGATACAATTCAGCCCATAACAGACCTCTAGTGTCGGCTTCTAGAAATGTACCACTCATCCTTCTCTTCCATTTGTTAGTCTCATATAGTAAGTTCTCTCCACCCTTTGGTTCTCCTCCCCCGCCTCTTACATAATAGCTTGTATAGCAAGAACTCATGGAGCAGCTCTAAAGAACCTACAGTAGGGATGGGCAGGTTGTGGCATGCACCAAACACCATAACACTCAGGGGTTGCTGAAATTCCAGTTGTACTGTCTTAAAGACACAGCTCTTTGCTCATTCTCTGCCCAGCTGTCTTCTTAGCATTTGGTGGTAACAATTAGATTATTAGATCCTCTGTAAGTGACCTTGGTATCTTAACTCATCCTTCCTTAATTTTTTTTCACTGTAGCTTTTATTAGGCCTTTCTTTGGCTAGTTCTTTAGAAAGCTCAATTATTTAAAATAGAAAGCTCAATTATTTAAAATAATCAGTGAGGTCAAAAGCAGGACATGCAAGGGATGGCTGAAATTTCACATAAGGACAGTTTTTGAGGGTAAATCCCTGATTTTGTAGAGCTCCTAAAGCTGGTAAACAGCAATACCATTAAGAATCCTAGGGAGACTTGGCGTGGTGGCTCACGCCTGTAATCCCAGCACTTTGGGAGGCCAAGGTGGGCGGATCACGAGGTCAAGAGATCGAGACCATCCTGGCCAACATGGTGAAACCCCGTCTCTACTAAAAATACAAAAATTAGCTGGACTTGGTGGTGCGTGCCTGGAGTCCCAGCTATTCGGGAGGCTGAGGCAGGAGAATCACTTGAACCTGGGAGGCGGAGGTTGCAGTGAGCTGAGATTGCACCACTGTACTCCAACCTGGGCAACAGAGCGAGACTCCATCTCAAAAATAAAAAACAAAAAAGAATCCTGAGGAAAGAATTCCTATTACTTAATAGGATCTAGGAAAGGTAAAACAACAATAAGAGGCAACCTCATGGTTTTTAGTTCTTTCCAAAGTCACTCCCTTTATGTCAGCTTCAGAGACTGCTGTTACGGAAAGGCAAGGCTTCCCTCTTCCCAGGCCATGTTTTTCATCAGTCAAATCAAACATCTTACTAAACCAGGAAGTCTTGCTCAATTATCTTTTGCCCCCCTACCTTTGTCCAGCTGATAGATATCTCAGTGATACAATTGTTGTGAAATATGAATCACTGTTCTGTAAAGTCCACATCTTCTTTCCTATGTTCTCTGCTTCCAATCCCTGTTATTTAATTAATTTATTTAGAGATGGGGTCTTTTTACGTTGCCAGTGCTGGGGTGCAGTGGCTACTCACAGGCGCAGGCACAGCACACTACATATAGCCTTGACCTCCTTGCCTCAAGCCATCCACCCACCTCAGCCTTCTGAGGAGGTGGGACTATAGTCCAGGTACATACCACCGTGCTTGACCCTATTATTTTAAAAATGAGTTGATAAATTCTTGGGGAAGCCCCACCTGGTGGGATTATGAGGGCTCCTGGATGAATATTGTTCCCTGTTGGACCAGTCTTTTCCTCTTCCTGCCTCGGCTTCCGCCAATAACTTCTTACGTGGGGCATGTATTTCTATCCTATTCATGTTTTACCCTCTGGCATAGAGCTTGTTCTCACCTAACTGTCTTCCTCTGCACTTCTGGCCTTCCTCACAAGTTTGTAAGCATTAAGAACGTGCTGTGCATGCTTCATTAAATTCTTCCTTGTATGGGTTGAGTTCACCCTGTTCTTCTCAAGCGCAATTTTCCCCAAGTTTCTTCCCTAAGCAATGTTTGTATTGTGTTGGGACCCCTTCCAGTTATTATTAATTTTCAACACACAGCTACCATGAAAATCTTGCTATGAAGTAACTGGCGAAACTACAGACACGGATTGGCTTCCTCTCAAAGGCTCGGCGTGCCCACAGTGGAGGACGGGAAGCATTCTCCAATCCGAAAAGTCTGGAACGCTTTGGCAACTACTTTGCTCAGGGCAGGCAGAAGACGGTGGTTCTTTGGTACATTCCCCTTCTTAACTGAGCTTTGTTTACTGAAGCTTCTCCTCAACACGCCAGGATCCAGCATGTATAACACCTTTCGAGTCGGCTGTCTGGGGGCTGAGGAGCGAAACGGGGGGCTGGTTATGGAGTTCCAGCATGGGGTTACTTAGCCCGCCCAGGCTTGCAAACCAGCCAGCGTGATGAGGACAGGTGGTGGACGCGATTGCCCACCTCTTGTTAATGTGTTAGGATTCAACAATTAAACGGGCCCGCACGCCGCCTGCCCCACTCAGCCCGCCTTAATTCTGGTTTCCCTTTACCCCCGCTACAGGCCGGCTAGTCCCGGTCCCTCACTTGGGACGCCTCTGTCCCTGATGCGAGGCGCATGCTGGACCGCTTCCCCCACTCCCCTCTCCGCCAGGAGGAGGAGCCGAGGGGCTGGCCCCGCACCCGGCTATGGCAGAAGGGGCCGTGAAGGCCGGGCCACGGGCGCCACGACTGCCCAGGGCCCGCCCGCGGCCCGCCCGCCCTCTAGCCGCTCAGCCCCGAATGGCAGATACGCGCTCGGACCATCGGCATCGCCTCACATCGCCCCGCCCCGCGCCGCCCTCCCATTGGCTGCCGCTGAGCTCTGGGGCCCGAGCCTCGCCCCCCCGGCGGCCCTGGCCGCGCCGCAGCCTGGAGCGGGGTCAGAGGTGAACGGCCTGGAGTAACCCCGGACGTAGTCAACTCATGGGGCTCGCCGGCTGAGGTGGGAGGCAGGGGCGGGGCGGGGGCGGGTCAGGTCCCCTGAAGCCCCGCCCCTTCTCCGTGTGCGGGGCCGGCCTGGTGCTGCGCGCCTGTCAGCCATCGCCTGAGCCGCCGACTTCTCCTCCCGCCCAGCAGTGTCTCCACACAGGGCCTCCGGAACCGCCCGACCGCACACGTTGCCACCCTGAGGTGAGGTGACGACCGGCTCAGAACCTGTGACCGGGGGCCTGGAGAAGCTGGGGCCAAGGGAGGGGCGGTGTTAAGCATGGGGCCGCCTCCCATCCTCCGCCCGCCCGCACGCGGCCTGGGCTCCACACCATCCAGACCCGGTGCCGGGCAGCCTAACCCTTCCCGCGGCTCTGAGGCCTTGAAGTCCCCTCCCTAGAGACATGGAGAGGTCTGGGGTCTCGGGAGGTGGGAGCTCAGATCCTGGAACTGGGGAGGCGTACAATTCAGGGCCCCTCTAGAAATGGGCTGGGGTTTCTCCCTGGCGCTCGCCCCCCACCCCTCCTGCCCAGCTCCAGCGTGGTGTGATTCCTTCCAGACCCCTCTCCAATCCGATTCTGGGCTCGGGAGAGAGAGAAGACCACGTGGGAAGGGGGCGTTGCGGGTTGGGTCTGATTGCATTGAAAGTCCTCTCTGTCTTGCAGGGTGAGGTGTCGGGTGCAGACCTCACTTGCTCTCTCCGTGCCTCTGTATCGTGGCGAGAGCCAGGGACAAGCAGGTTGTCCCTGCCAGTTCCTGTTCCCAGGATTTTATTATGTTATCTGCGAGGGACGTAGTAAATGTACATGCCTTTTGTTACTCTCTCCTCGTTTGCCATGCTGATCAAGGGAAGTTACTGGAAACAGGACGTAGGAAGCTGATGTGAAGCTAATGATTTCACAGGAAAATGTGCGTGAAGGCCCTACCCGGATCGGGGCCACCATTAGTTTGGATTTGGAAGTGGGAGAGTGGACACTAATGGACACTTGAAATCAGCTCTAAAAATCAGGGAGATTAGTGTAGGCCTTGTGGGTTTTATAGAGGCATTTAAGAATATAACTGCTCAGGAGAAATACTTTAATTTCAGATATTTTTGTTTGGCGGTTTAAGACTGGAATAAAAAAAGACCCTAGGCCTTCCTAATTCCGTTTCTACTTAAGCGATGTTTCAGTAATTTTCTAATGTGTGGATAAACCTAATAACAACATCTTCAGTCTCAGAAGTTTATTTCCTTGAATTTTCTCTCTGTTTCCATTCATTTTTTTCCTCCCAATTCGGTAGTATAGATTGAGAAGCATGCTTTCTTTGGTTACATGGTCTCTTCTCCCTCAGCAGGGAGGAATACTCATATTTGTCCCTTCTTGAGCGCGATGCCCTGGATGTCTGTGATGAGAAGGATTTCTGTGCTGCTTATTTGATTGGCACTTTTCAGAAAAGCATTGTGGCCTAATAGAGCAGGACCACCGTTTACCTATCCAGATCGATGCCTGCTTGCTACAAATAGCAAGTTTCTTCCCACTTCTCTTGCCTCAGTTTCTTCATTTCTCAATAAAACTGAATGCATAACAGGAGGACTGATGTGAACCCAAGAATATTAAACATTTTTAAGTGGGCATACGAAAGATGCCAAAGGTAAAGTATTAATTTATGAAGCCATCTGTGTTTACTAGTGTTGTAGAATTTTGTTGTTTTGTTTGTTTGAGATGGAGTCTTGCTCTGTTGCCTAGACTAGAGTTTCTGTGGTGTGATCTCGGCTCACTGCAACGTTGTCTCCCGGTTTCAAGCGATTCTCCTGCCTCAGCCTCCTGAGTAGCTGGGATTACACGTGTGTGCAACTATGGCAGACTAATTTTAGTATTTTCGGGAGAGACAGGTTTCACCATGTTGGCCAGGCTGGTCTCCAACTCCTGACCTCAGGTGATCCACCCTCCTCGGCCTCCCAAAGTGCTGGGATTATAGGCATGAGCCACCACGCTGGGCTTGTTTTATTTTGATTTACCAGTGCGTAATAGAAATACATCAAGCATAAGATTAAACCGCTTTTTAAAAAGGAAGTCTTGGGAAATGGTGGCATTTATCTTAGTGAATATATAGTTCAATAACTAGGTAATGATGAAGACCTGGTATTGTGAAAGCCAGCCTCGGAGAACACTCTCTCATCTGATGTTGACCTCTCTAAAGCACTGTGAGCAGGTTCAGGTGTACATCACTGCGGAACACTATTTCCTTTGCCGTCAGTGATTGGGAAAATTTTTATACCTGTCATGTGGACTGGTTTAACAGGTCTAGGGCTAGTGTATTTCTTTCTTTAAAATCTTTTCTTCCTTCATTTGGACGGCTAATATCCTAATAGTCTTAGTTTGGGAAAGAAGTGAATTAAAATAGAAACTGTGGAATAATACATTAGAAATTAATATTTTCAATTGTGGGAGGAGAGGAGAATCCTTTTGTAATTCAGAAAAGAAAGTTATGTCATTATCTAACATGTTCTTAAAGATTAGTAATTGTAAGAGCTGCGTGGCATGGTGGCTCACGCCTGTAATCCCAGCACTTTGGGAGGCTGAGGTGGGCGGATCACGAGGTCAGGAGATTGAGACCATCCTGGCTAACATGGTGAAACCCCGTCTCTACTAAAAATACAAAAAATTAGCCGAGTCCCAGCTACTCGGAATGCTGAGGCAGGAGAACGGCGTGAGCCCGGGAGGCGGAGCTTGCAGTGAGCCGAGACTGCTCCACTGCACTCCAGCCTGGGTGACAGAGCGAGACTCCGTCTCAAAAAATAAAATAAAATAAAGTAAATTCTAGGAGCTATGTGTCAAGCATCTTTCCAAACCCATAAAACAGTAAGATTACAACAAAGCGAATAAACACTAGAAACTCAGTGGCTAAAAAAATTCCTATTAACTATTGAGGTAATTACCATTAATCTTCAACTTTAACAGATTATTAACTGTTTTTTTTTTTGTTGTTTATTTCAATTTAATTTAATTTTATTATTTTTTGGAGTCGGAGTCTCGCCCTTTTGCCCAGGCTGGAGTGCAGTGGCACAATCTCGGCTCACTGCAACCTCCACCTCTTAGGTTCTAGCAATCCTGCCTCAGCCCCCTGAGTAGCTGGGACTACAAGGTGTGTGCCACCATGCCCAGCTAATTTTTTGTAATTTTAGTAGAGTCGGGGTTTCATCATGTTGGCCAGGCTGGTCATAAACTCCTGACCTCAGGTGATCCTCCCGTCTCAGCCTCCTAAAGTGTTGGAATTACAGGCGTGAGCCACCGCATTTGGCCTCAATTTTATTTTATTTGTTTATTTATTTATTTGAGACAAGAGTTTCGCTCTTTTTGCCCAGGCTGCAGTGTAATGGTGTGATCTCGGCTCACTGCAACCTCCACCTCCCGGGTTCAAGCCGTTCTCCTGCCTCAGCCTCCTGAGTAGCTGGGATTACAGGCATGTGCCACCATGCCTGGCTAATTTTTTTGTATTTTTAGTAGAGACGGGGTTTCTCCATGTTGGCCAGGCTGGTCTTGAATTCCTGACCTTGTAATCCACCCGCCTTGGCCTCCCAAAATGCTAGGATTACAGGTGTGAGCCACCACGCCTGGCCACTTTATTTTTTATGTATTTATTTATTTTTTTGGAGATGAAGTCTCACTTTGTCGCCAAGGCTGGAGTGCAGTGGCGTGATCTCAGCTCACTGCAACCTCCACCACCCAGGTTCAAGCAATTCTCTTGCCTCAGCCTCCCAAGTAGCTGGGATTACAGGCGCACGCCACCATGTCCGGCTCATTTTTGTATATTAATAGAGATGGGGTTTCACCATGTTGGCCAGGTTGTTCTCTAACTGACATCAGGTAATCTGCCCGCCTTGGCCTCCCAAAGTGCTGGGATTATAGGCATGAGTCACTGCACCTGGGCTTCATTTTTAAATGTTTTTTGTTTTTTTATTTTTTTAGAGATTCTCTCGCTGTGTCACCCAGGCTGGATGGAGTACAGTGATGTGATCATTGCTCACTGCAGCCTCGACCTCAGCTCAAGCATTCCTCCCACCTTACCATCTGGAGTAGCTGGGACTGCAAGTGTATACCACATTGCCCAGCTAATTTTTAAATTTTTTTGTGAGATGGAGTGGAAGTCTCACTTTATTGCCCAGACTGGTCTCAAACCCCTGGCTTCAAGTGATCCTCCCACTTCAGCTTCTCAAAGTGTTGGGATTACAGGCGTGAGCCATTGCACTCAACCTATTTCTTTAATTTTAAAAAACCGTAATGAGTACTGTATTCACTTGAATCTAACGGACTATTTGAAGGTGATATTAAACAGGTAGGAAACTATGACAAATAGTGTCATAAGGATGTTGCACTTACACAGAGTGTAAATCTGATAAGGCATTAATTCTTATGAGTTTAGCTGGTCAAACTTAGTTAAGTGTGCTCTAATGATGCAGTTCTCTTACTAATTTGTTACTTTTTCAAGCTACCATTGGGCTGTCTAGTCTCAGGATGTTTAAGGAGGCAAGTGAAAAGTGGCTTCGACAAGGGCTATTCAGTGCCCTACCTAAACGTTGGTGGCCCCAATTGGTCTTGCCTTCCAATGGTGTTGAGACTTAGACTCATTCCATCCTATTAGCATGCCATACTCATGCTGTTTTATATAAAGAACCACAATAACGTTTACTATTCCATGACATCAGGACTGGAAATTGCATGGCAGTAATATTTATGGAGTGGTTATTTCAGACAGAATAAAGTTGTATAAATTCTTTTCTTTATTTTAAGGCAGGATCTCTCTCTGTCATCCAGGCTGGAGTGCAGTGCTGCAAACATGGCTCACTACAACCTTGACCTCCTGGACTCAAGTGATCTTCCCACTTCAGCCTCCTGAGTAGCTGGGATCACAGGCACATGTCACCATGCCTAGCTAATTTTTAAATTTTCTGTAGAGATGAGGTCTCACTGTAATGCTCAGGCTGGTTTCGAACTCCTAGGCTCAAGCAATCCTCCTGCCTTGGCCTCTCAGAGTTTTGAGATTACAGGCATGAGCCACCATGCCTAGCAAAGTTTGAAAATTCCGAATGAACTCATGGAGTTTGAAAAAGCAGACTCAGTTTTGGGGAATTTTTCTCAAAAAATATAAGGCCTCATTTATGAATATTTGGTTATCCCTTCTGATAGAACTAGAGTATAATACTCATTAATGAAGTTCCTATAAAATTATCTTCTTTTTTTTTTAGATGGAGTCTCGCTCTGTTGCCTAAGCTGGAGTGTAGTGACGTGATCTCAGCTCACTGCAACCTCCTTCTCCTGGGTTCAAGTGATTCTCCTGTCTCAGCCTCCCTATTAGCTGGGATTACAGGAGCACACCACCATGCCTGGCTAATTTTTGTATTTTTAGTAGACAGGGCTTCACCGTGTTGGTCAGGCTGGTCTTGAACTCCTGACTTCAAGTGATCCGCCAGCCTTGGCCTCCCAAAGTGCTGGGATTACGGTTGTGAGCCACTGTGCCCAGCCTGTCTTCTGTTTTTATAAACAGATTTCGAATCTGTTCTTAGTTGTGTGTATATATTTTACACACATGCCAAGATGAGGAATAGTAGGTTGATAGGAGCTTGATTAGTTTTTAAGTTTATCAGGAGTAATATCAGTAGATTAGCAGCAAGAAGATGAATTGCTGGGTCCTGTTTTATGCTTTAGCATTTAGAGGTATTCCTGGCCCTGGCAAAGCAAGCTGTTTGATTTTACTTTGATTCTACCTCAAAATTCAATAACTTAGTAGAACATTTAGTACTGGAAAGTGCCTAAGGGATTTTCTTTTCCAGTTTTCCACTTAATATGAGAGAATATTTTATCTGATGTACATTTGAAAGTTTCCAACTATAGGCACATCTGGCTTAAGGCATCATGGGGCAACTGATTTTTGGGAGTTCTTCATAATTTTCGACTTAAAAATGGCTCCTGAAGACTGCATAGGATGTTGTAACTACAAAGGAATTAGGAATTTTTGCCTTAACCTGTAAATGTCACCAGCATAGGTCTCTGTTAGGTAATATAAAGTATAACATATCCATAGGACTTGGAGGCAAAAAAATTCAGCAGTATTTCCTTAAGGAAGAAATTTCTTTCCTTTCCCCCCTTTTTTTTTTTTTAATAGAGTCTCACTCTGTCACCCTGGCTCGAGTGTGCTGGCATATAATGGGTCACTGCAGCCTCGACCTCCCAGGCTCAAGTGATCCACTCACCTCAGCCTCCCAAGTATTCGGGACTACAGACACACACCACCATACCTGGCTATTTTTTTGTTTTTTTTTTTTTTTGAGACGGAGTCTCTACTGCCCAGGCTGGAGTGCTATGGCCGGGTCTCAGCTCACTGCAAGCTCCGCCTCCCGGGTTTACGCCATTCTCCTGCCTCAGCCTCCCGAGTTGCTGGGACTACAGGCGCCTGCCACCTCGCCCGGCTAATTTTTTGTATTTTTTTTTGTAGTAGAGACGGGGTTTCATCGTGTTAGCCAGGATGGTCTCGATCTCCTGACCTAGTGATCCGCCCGCCTCGGCCTCCCAAAGTGCTGGAATTACAGGCTTGAGCCACCGCGCCCGGCCTGTTTTTTGTTTTTTGATTTTTGGTAGAGACGGGGTTGTGTCATGTTGCCCAGGCTGGTCTCAAACTCCTGGGCTCAAGCGATTTTCCTGCCTCAGGCTTCCAAAGTGTTGAGATTGTATAGCCGTGAGCCAGTTCTTTTCCTTGAGACTCTGGTTTTCTTTAAATGCAGATCTATGAAATAAAATTATGAGCATAAATTGATTTCATCCTAGAACTTTCTGAATTCACAAAATGGCATTTTACCTGGAGGCCTCTAAATGTTTCTAGAGGATAATGTTTGAAATAATGACTTAGTTTATGTCTGCTAGTTTTGTAACTCAAATATTCATTGTAGCCTGGCCAGGTGCAGTGCGGTGGCTCACGCCTGTAATCCCAGGGCTTTGGGAGGCTGAGGTGGGCAGATCACAAGGTCAGGAGATTGAGACCATCCTGGCTAACACGGTAAAACCCCGTCTCTACTAAAAAACATACAAAAAATTAGCTGAGTGTGGTGGTGGGTGCCTGTAGTCCCAGCTACTCAGGAGGCTGAGGCAGGAGAATGGCATGAACCCAGGAGGCGGAGCTTGCAGGGAGCCAAGATCGCGCCACTGCACTCCAGCCTGGGTGACAGAGCGAGACTCCATCTCAAAAAAAAACCCAAAAAAACAAAAAAAAAATGCAGCCTTTGAAAGCCTAGTGTTTACATGGCATTATGAGGCATTGAGGGTGGTGGATCTAAATCAATTAGAAGAGGCTGGGCATGGTGGCTCACATCTATAACTCTGGCACTTTGGGAGGCCAAGATGGGAGGATTGCTTGAGGCCAGCAGTACAAGACCAGCCTTGTTAACATAGCAAGACCTCCATTTCTCTCTTTTTTGTTGTTTTTGGAAGAGAGAATAACTTTCCCCAGCCTCATCTAGGAGATAACCCAGAGTCAATTACATAGTAATTCTTTTACACATGTTAAAGAAATAAGTGAATAACATTTCAGTTGTCTGGCTAAATACTCTGACAGATATGAGATAAGGCATCATCAGAGTAGCATGGAATTAATTGAGGACAGCTTTTCATTAAACTTATTTAAAATCTTCAGTTGACAATATATTCATGTGGTTCAACATTTTGTTTTATTTGATTGTTTTTTTGAGACAGAGTCTTACTCTGTCACCCCAGATTGGAATGCGGTGGCAGAATCTTGACTCTACAACCTCTGCCTCCTGGGTTCAAGCAATTCTCGTGCCTCAACCTCCTGAGTAACTGGGCTTACAGGCGTATGCCACC
This sequence comes from Piliocolobus tephrosceles, assembly GCF_002776525.5. Classification (NCBI taxonomy): domain Eukaryota; kingdom Metazoa; phylum Chordata; class Mammalia; order Primates; family Cercopithecidae; genus Piliocolobus; species Piliocolobus tephrosceles. Next base: position 30,941,702 of record NC_045449.1, read on the forward strand.
ATGCCCAGCTAATTTTTTTATATTTTTAGTAGAGACGGGGTTTCACTATGTTGGCCAGGCTGGTCTTGAACCCCTGACATCAGGTGATCCTCCCGTCTCAGCCTCCTGAAGTGCTGGGATTACAGGCGTGAGCCACCGTGCCTGGCCTGGTTCAACATTTTATTTTATATTTTATTTTATTTTGAGACAGAGTCTTGCTTTGTTGCCCAGGCTGGAGTGCAGTGGTGTGATCTTAGCGCACTGCAATCTCCACCTCCCAGGTTGAAGCAATTCTCCTGCCTCAGGTTCCTGAGTAGCTGTGACTACAGGCACGCTCCACCACCACCCTCTCATTTTTGTATTTTTAGTAGAGACAGAGTTTTACCATGTTGGCCAGGCTGGTCCAGAACTCCTGACCTCAGGTGATCCGCCCACCCCACCTCGGCCTCCCAGAGTGTTGGGATTACAGGTGTGGGCCACTGCACCTGGCCTGGTTCAACATTTTAAAAGCACAAAAGGGGGCCGGGCATGGTGGCTCATGCCTGTAATCCCAGTTTCACCGTGTTGGCCAGGCTGGTCTTGAACACCTGACATCAGGTGATCTGCCCACCTTGTCCTCCCAAAGTGTTGGGATTACAGGCGTGAGCCACCGCGCCTGGCTGTTATTATTTCTTATTTCTTTTTAATAATTATCAGATATTTTAATTTATGTTTAGTGTTATTAATTTCTTAATAACTTCTAGAGATTTTATGCATTTTCAAGCAAATATATATATTCTCTCCCTCCCCTCCAACTATTTATTATACAAAACTTTTTTTTTTTTTTTTTTTTTTTTTAGATGGAGTTTCGCTCTCGTTACCCAGGCTGGAGTGCAATGGTGTGATCTTGGCTCACCTCAACATCCGCCTTCCAGGTTCAAGCGATTCTCCTGCCACAGCCTCCCCAGTAGCTGGGATTATGGGCATGTGCCACCTCGCCTGGTTAATTTTGTATTTTTAGTAGAGACAGGTTTCTCCATGTTGGTCAGGCTGGTCTCAGGCTCCTGATCTCAGGTGATTTACCTGCCTCGGCCTCCCAAAGTGCTAGGATTACAGGCACGAGCCACCACACCTAGCCCGAAACACATTTTTTGGATTGTTCCTTGTTTTGTTTTCGAGATAGGGTCTTGCTCTTTTGCCCATGCTGGAATGCAGTGGTACAGTCACGGATCACTGCAGCCTCAACCTCCTGGGCTTAGGCGATCTTCCCACCTAAGGATCCTAAATAGCTGAGACTTACGGCATGCGCCACTACACCCAGCTAATTTTTTCTGTTTTTTTTTTTTTTTTTTTTTTTTTTTGAGATAGGGGCTCACTATGTTGCCTAGGCTGGAGTACAGTGGTGCAGCAGTTATGGCTCACTGTGGACTCGACCTCCTGGAATCAAGCAGTCCTCCCATATCAGCCTTCTGTGTAGCTGGGACCATAGGCATGTGCCACCATGCTCAGCTAATTTTTAATTTTTTTATTTTTTATAGAGACGGAGTCTCACTTTGTTGTCCAGGCTGGTCTTGAACTCCTGAGCAGTCCTAATGCCTCAGCCTCCCAAAGTGTCAGGATTAGACGCATGAGCCACTGTGCCTAGCCTGTTGTATACTTCTACTGCATCACATCCAGAGGTACATAAAGTCAGTTTGTCCTAATATTGGTGATATATAGTTTGAATACTTAGTTAAGATGGTATCTGTCAGGTTTTTCCATTGTAAAAATACCTTTTCCCTTTTGTAATTAATATGTAAGAATATGGCCAGGTGCAGTGACTCACGCCTATAATCCCAGCACTTTGGGAGGCTGAGGCAGGCGGATCACTTGAGGTCAGAAGTTTGAGACCAGCCTGGCTAACATGGTGAAATCCCGTCTCTATTGAAAATACAAAAAAACTAGCTGGATGAGGTGGTGGGTGCCTGTAATCTCAGCTACTCGGGAGGCTGAGGCAGGAGAATTGTTTGAACCTGGGAGGCGGAGGTTGCAGTGAGCTGAGATCGGGCCATTGCACTCCAGCCTGGGCAACAGAGTAAGACTGTCTCAAAAAAAAAGAAAAAATAAATAAAGATATATATATATATACACATACACACATGTGTAAGAGAGATATATATGTAGGATATGTCTTATATATGTAAAATATATATGTAAGATATGTGTATATATAATATATATGTTGTGTATATGTAAGAATATGTTGTTTTCACTAAGCATGGTGGCTCATGCCTGTAATCCCAGCACTCTGGGAGGCCGAGGCAGATGGATTGCTTGAGGACAGGAGTTTGAGACCAGCCTGGCCAATGTGGCAAAACCTCATCTCTACTAAAAATACAAAAATTAGCCAGGTGTTGGGGCACACACCTGTAATCCCAGTTACTTGGGAGGCTGAGGCATGATAATTGCTTGAGTCTGGGAGGTGGAGGTTGCAGTGAGCCGAGATCACGCCACAGCACTCCCATCTGGGCAACAGAGCGAGACTCCATCTCAAAAAAAAAAAAAAAAAAAAACTAAATAATAATAATAATAAAGAATATGTTGTTTTCTGAAAACCCTTTATCCAGTGGTTTTAACATATATTTATGGTATTTGCCAATATCAGTTATTGCATTGGTGTTTGTAAAATGAATTATGTTTTCTAATTGCATTATTCTCAGAGGTAATTATTTTGAGATTTTGCTATCTGAAAATATGTCCTGTCCTCACAATTGATCAGCAACCTGTTGTGTCTAAAATTCTACATTGAAAATAATTTTCCTTCAGAATTTTGAAGGCATTGTTTAGTAACCTTCAAGCGTCTGTTGTTATTTCTGATAAGTCTGAAAGGCATTCAAATTCTTGATCATTTGTATGTGAACTTTTTTCTCTCAGGAAGCTTGTAGAATCTTTTCTTGTGTTCAGTTTCTGAAATTTCAGTTATGTGCCTTGGTGTCCGTTTTTATTCATTATGGTAGGCACTTGTTGGGCCTTTGAAATCTATCAATGACCATGGCAGTCTGGCATGATTACCAGATTAAAATTTTTGCCCTATGTTTTGTTCTTGCTTTTGGGAGCTTCCGTTGGACCTTCTGAACAGGTTCTCTAATCTTCTTTTTCTCTCCTGTTGTTCATCACTTTGAATCCTTTTTTTTGAGAGATGGAGTCTCACTCTGTCGCCCAGGTTGGAGTGCAGTGGTATGATCTCCACTCACTGCAACCTCTGCCTCCCGGGTTCAAGCAGTTCTCCTGCTTCAGCCTTCCAAGTAGCTGGGATTACACGTGTGCAGCACCACACCCGGCCAATTTTTGCATTTTTAGTATGGTTGGGGTTTCACCCTATTGGCCAGGCTGATCTTGAACTCCTGACCTCAGGTTATCCGCCTGCCTTGGCCTCCCAAAGTACTGGGATTACAGGCATGAGCCACCACACCTGGCCTTCTTTGACTTTCTATTCTGATTTGTGAAAGCTTTTCTTCAATCTTCTGAGTTTTCTTCTTCTGAGTTTTTTCATTGCTGTGATCGTATTTTTAGCTTTTCAAAATTCTTTCTTGTTAAATTTTATGTGTATATATATAAATAGGGATGGCATTATGCTTTATTGCTCAGGCTGGTCTGGAACTCTTGGACTCAAGTGGCCCTCTTGCCTCAACCTCCCAAAGTGTTGGGATCACAGGTGGGAGCCACAGCACCTGGCCTAAAATAGTTATTTTAAAAATATTTCAGACCAGCTGTGGTGACTCACACCTGCAGTCCTAACATTTTGGGAAGCTGAGGCTGGAGAATCGCTTGAGCAGGAGGTTGAGATCAGCCTGGGCGACATGACAAAATCCCGTCTCCACAAAAATTACAAGAAAGCTAGCTGAGTGTGGTGGTGTGCACCTAGTCCCAGCTACTCAGGAGGCTGAGGTAGGAGGATCACTTGAGCCCGTGTATTAGTCTGTTTTCACACTGCTGATCAAGACGTACTTGAGACTGGACAATTTACAAAATAAAGAGGTTTAATGGACTTACTGTGCTATATGGCCAGGGAGACCTCACAATCATGGCGGCAGGCAAGGAGGAGCACGTCATGTCTTACATGGATGGAAGCAGGCAAAGAGAGAGCTTGTGCAGGGAAACTCCTGTTTTTAAAACCATCAGAACTCGTGAGACTTATTCACTAACACGAGAACAGCATGGGAAAGACCCACCCCCAGGATTCAATTACTTCCCACCAGGTCCCTCCCATAACACGTGGGAATTAAAGAGGAGATTTGGGTGGGGACACAGCCAAAACATATCATTCAGCCCCTGGCCGCTCTCAGGTCTCATGTTCTCACATTTCTAAACCAATCATGCCTTCCCAACAGTCCCTCAAAGTCTTTTTTTTTTTTTTTGAGACGGAGTCTCGCTCTGTCACCCAGGCTGGAGTGCAGTGGCCTGATCTCAGCTCACTGCAAGCTCTGCCTCCCGGGTTCACGCCATTCTCCTGCCTCAGCCTCCCGAGTAGCTGGGACTACAGGCGCCCGCCAACACGCCCGGCTAATTTTTTTGTATTTTAGTAGAGACAGGGTTTCACCGTGTTAGCCAGGATGGTCTCGATCTCCTGACCTCGTGATCCGCCCGTCTCGGCCTCCCAAAGTGCTGGGATTACAGGCTTGAGCCACCGCGCCCGGCCCGCCCCTCAAAGTCTTAACTCATTTCAGCCTTAACTCAAAAGTCCACAGTCCCAAGTCTCATCTGAGACAAGGCAAGTCCCTTCTACCTATGAGCCTGTAAAATCAAAAGCAAATTATTTACATTCTAGATACAATGGGAATACAGGCATTGGGTGAATATAGCCGTTCCAAATGGGAGAAATTGACCAAAACAAAGGGGCTACAGGCTCCATGCAATTCCATAATCTAGCAGGGCAATCAAATCTTTTTTTTTTTTTTTTTTTTTTGAGATAGAGTCTTGCTCCAGCCCAGGCTAGAGTGCAGTGGCACAATCTCGGCTCACTGCAAGCTCCGCCTCCCAGGTTAACGCCATTCTCCTGCCTCAGCCTCCCGAGCAGCTGGGACTGCAGGTGCCCGCCACCACGCCTGGCTAATTTTTTTGTATTTTTAGCAGAGACAAGGTTTCACCGTGTTAGCCAGGATGGTCTCCATCTCCTGACCTTGTGATCCAACTGCCTCGGCCTCCCAAAGTGCTGGGATTACAGGTGTGAAACCGCGCCTGGCCAGGGCAATCAAATCTTAAAACTACAAAATGGTCTCCTTTGATTCCGTGTCTCACATTGAGGTCATGCTGATGCAAGAGATGGATTCCAATGGTCTTGGGCAGCCCCACCCCCGTGGCTTTGCAGGATACAGCCTTCCTCCCGGCTGCTTTCATGGGCTGGCTTTGAGTGTCTGCAGCTTTTCCAGGTGCATGGTGCTAGCTGTTGGTGAATCTATCATCCTGGGGTCTGGAGAATGGTGACCCACTGCTCACAGCTCCACTGGGCAGTGTACCAGTAGGGGCTCTGTGCGAGGTTCCACCCCATCTGATTCCCTTTTGAAACTGAATGATTTTAACAGCACCCAAGTTACCTCTTGAATGCTTTGCTGCTTAGAATTTTCTTCCACTAGATACCCTAAATCACCTCTCTCAACTTCAGAGTTCCACAAATCTGTAGGCCAGGGGCAAAATGCTGCTAGTCTCTGCTAAAACATAACAAGAGTCATCTTTGCTCCAGCTCCTAGGAAGTTCCTTATCTCCATCGGAGACCACCTCAGACTGAACTTCATTGTCCATATCGTTATCAGCATTTTGGTCAAAGCCATTCAACAAGTCTCTAGGGAGTTCCAAGCGTTCCCACATTTTCCTGTCTTCTTCTGAGCCCTCCAAACTGTTCCAGCCTTTGCCTGTTACCCAGTTCCAAAGTCGCTTCCACGTTTTTGGGTATCTTTTCAGGCAGTCCCCCACTCTACTGGTACCAATTTACTGTATTAGTCCATTTTCATGCTGCTGATAAAGACAAACCTGAGACTGGGCAATTTACAAAAGAAAGTGGTTTAATGGACTTACAGTTTCATATGGCTGGGGAGGCCTCACAATCATGGCAGAAGGCAAGGAGGAGCAAGTCACGTCTTACATGGATGTTAGCAGGCAAAGAGAGAGATTGTGTAGGGAAACTCGCATTTTTAAAACCATCAGATCTTGTGAGACTTACTCACTATCACAAGAACAGCATGGGAAAGACCCACCCCAGTGATTCAGTTACCACCCACCAGGTCCCTCCCACAACACCTGGGAATTCAAGATGAGATTTGGGTGGGCACACAGCCAAACCATATCAGCCCGGGAGGTCAAGGCTATAGTGAACTGTGATTACGTCACTGCACTCCAGCCTGCGTGACAGAGTGAGACCCTGTCTCAAAAAAAAAAAAAAAAAAATCCATTTGTGCTTTATGTATTTAATATCTTCTCTTAGCTCTTTTGGGATAATAACAATGGTCCCTTTAGACTTCAGGTTTTTTTCAAGATAGTAATTTTTTTTTTTTTTTTGAGACAGAGTTTTGCTCTTGCTGCTCAGGCTAGAGTATAATGGCGTGATCTTGGCTTACTGCAACCTCCACCTCCAGGTTCAAGAGATTCTCCTGCCTCAGCCTCCCGAGTAACTGGGATTACAGGCATGCACCACCACACCCAGCTAATTTTGTATTTTTAGTAGAGACGGGGTTTTTCCATGTTGGTCAGGCAGGTCTCCAACTCCTGACCTCAGATGATCCACCCTCCTTGGCTTCCCAAAGCGCTGGGATTATAGGCGTGAGCTACTGCGCCCAGCCCAATAATTTTTTTTAAAATTAATTAATTAATTAATTAATTACTATTTTTGAGATGGAGTCTCGCTCTGTTGCCCAGGCTGGAGTGCAGTGGTGTGATCTCGGCTCACCACAACCTCTGCCTTCCGGGTTCAAGCGATTCTCCTGCCTCAGCCTCCCAAGTAGCTAGGATTACAAACATTCGCCACCGTGCCCAGCTAATTTTTGTATTTTTAGTAGAGACAGGGTTTCACTATGTTGGCCAGGCTGGTCTCAAACTCCTGACCTCAGGTGATCCACCCGCCTCAGCCTCCCAGGGTTCTGGGATTACAGGCATGAGCCACCTCACCCAGCCAAGATAGTAATTTTAGACTTACAGAAAAGTTGCAAAGGTAGAACATAGAGTTCCTGCGTACTCTTGATCAGGGCTTACTAATCGTTAATATCCTTTTTTTTTACTTTTATTTTAGGTTTAGGGGTACATGTACAGATTTGTTATATATGTAAACTCATGGGTGTTTGTTGTACAGATAATTTCATCACCCAGATACTAATTAGGCCTAGTATTCAATAGATATATTTTTTTTTTTTTTCTTTTTTGAGATGAAGTCTTGCTCTGTCACCCAGGCTGGAGTGCAGTGGCACGATCTCAACTTACTGTAGCCTCTGCCTCCTGGGTTCAAACGATTCTTGTGCCTCAACCTCCCTAGTAGCTGGGATTACAGGTGTGTGCCACCACGCCCAGCTAATTTTTGTATTTTTAATAGAGATGGGGTTTTACCACGTTGGCCAGGCTGGTCTCAAACTCCTGACCTCAGGTGATCTGCCCGCCTCAGCCTCCCAAAGTGCTGGGATTATAGGCATGAGCCACCATGTCTGGCCTCAAAAGATATTTTTTCTTATCGTTTCCCTCCTCCCATCTGCTACCCTCAAGTAGGCAATTGTTAATATCTTACTTACATAGCCATAATACTTTTTTTTTTTTTTTGAGAGAGTCTTGCTCTGTCGGTCAGGCTGGAGTGCAGTGGCACAATCTTGGCTCACTGCAACCCCCGCCTCCTGGGTTCAAGTGATTCTCCTGCCTCAGCCTCCCAAGTAGCTGGGATTACAGGTGCGTGCCTCCCTGCCCAGCTAGCCATAATACTTTAGTCAAAACTATAAAATTAACATTGGTATAATAGTAACTAAACTATAAAACTGTATTTCCTGTTTTTTGTCTTTTTTTTTCCCTCCAGAGATAGGGTCCCTTTCTGTCACCCAGGCTAGAGTACAGGGGCTCCATTATGGCTCATTGTAATCTGAAACTCCTAACCTCAAGTGATCCTCCTGCCTAGGCTTCCCAAAGTGTTGAGATTACAGGCATGAACCACCATGCTGGCCTTCTGTACCTTTTCTTTTTTAGTGGCTTTTTTTCTATTCCATCATTTAATGTAGGATACCACATTGTATTTAGTGGTCATGTCTCATTAATCTCCCCTGATCTGTTACAGTTTCTTAGTCTTTTCTTTTTTGTAATGGCTTAGTGATTTTGAATAGTACTGGTCAAGTATTTTATAGAATGTCCCTAAATTCAAATTTGTCTGATATTTTCTCATGATTAGACTAGGGTCATGGGGTTTTTGGGAAAATACCACACAGGTGGTGAAGTTGCTTCCCTCCCCTCGACCCCTGTAGTTTTTAATGGTTTCTTGTTCCCTGTAATCTCTTTTCTTCAAGTTGCATTTTTAAAAATCTACAGGTAGTTATTTGTTTTTAGTCTTTCGTGTTGAAGTTTTTCTCAGACATCTGGTAATCTTTATTGTCTGTTTATATTTAAGAGGAAGTATTAAAAGCTGATTAGAGATGGTTAGCTTACTACATTATAATCTGGTTGGGCAACTCAATTAGCGACGTTGATGTTAGTAACTTTAGGTTTTTTTTTCTCCTTGAGCTGGTCAGATTCTCCAAAGATGGATCCTCTAGGCTGGGCGTGGTGGTTCACACCTATAATCCCAGCACTTTGGGAGGCCGAGGCAGGTGGATCACGAGGTCAGGAGTTCAAGACCAGCCTGGCCAATATGGTGAAACCCCGTCTCTACTAAAAATACAAAAATTAGCCGGGCGTGGTGGTGCGGGCCTGTAGTCCCAGCTACTCGGGAGGCTGAGGCAGAAGAATCTCTTGAACCTGGGAGGCAGAGGTTGCGGTGAGCCGAGATCATGCCACTGGACTCCAGCCTGGGCAACAGAGTGAGACTCTGTCTCAAAAAAAAAAAAAAAAGAAGGATCCTCTAATCTCTCTCTGGGAGGGTGACAATTAGGGAAAGAGGACCAGGAAATCTTACTCAATATATTGACATAATTTATTCATTTTCAGTATTGTACCCTGCCCCTTACTGTTGCCGGTATCCCCCAATCTAGAAACCCTCTGTTTAACCCTTTCTAGAGAATAAACCTAAAGTCTCAGGATGGTAGCAGCAGGCACCTGACTTCACTAACCGGGGAGAAAAATCTAATGATCCGAAGCTTTGGAAACAATTTCAACCAATCCTCCTTATTTTCTTTAGCTCTCTTTCACCTCCACTTTCTGAACATTTTGGGGACTCTATGATATAAATTGTGTTGATTGTAAGTTTACCACAGATGGGCTATGATTCAGTTTTCTTGGGCTTGCCTAGTCATTTATTGCTCTTCTGTCTGCTTTCCAAGAAAATTGTCTTCCTGTTGTCTACCCAGACTTTTTAATTTCTTTTTTGGTCTTTTTGTGGGTTATATCTTTTTAGTTTATTTATTTATTTTTATTTATTTTTTCGAGAAAGAGTCTTGCTCTGTCACCCAGGCTGGAGTGCAGTGGCATGATCTCAGCTCACTGTGGCCTCTGCCTCCTGGGTTCAAGCGATTCTCCTGCCTCAGCCTCCCAAGTAGCTGGGATTATAGGTGCATGCCACCACGCCCAGCTAATTTTTGTATTTTTAGTAGAGACGGGGTTTCACCATGTTGGCCTGGCTGGTCTCGAACTCCTGACCTCAAGCAGTCGACCCTTCTCATCCTCCCAAAGTGCTGTGATTACAGGTGTGAGCTGCCATGCCCAGCCCAACCCACTATCTTTCTTCAGAAGTTTGGCAAGATTTATTTAAAGATTTCTTGAAAGATATGAGAGCTTTTACCAGCTACATCCTTGAAAAATATTATACATCCCTGGACTGAGAAATGGGAAATAGGACAGACAGTTACATTATGTTATTTCCTCTGACTGCTGTACCCTAAAAGAATACTCTCTTGGTTTATAAAAAAGCAAAAAGCGGCTGGGCATGGTGGTTCATGCCTGTAATCCCAAAACTGGAAGGCCGAGGTAGGAGGATTGTTTGAGCCCAAGAGTTTGAGACCAGCCTGAACAACATAGCAAGTTCAGGCTGGTCTCAAACTAAAGTTCAGGCTTGTCTCTACTAAAAATAAAATAAGTTAGCCAGCTGTAGTGGCGTGTGCCTATAGTCCTAGCTACTTTGGAGTCTGACCTAGGAAAATCACTTGAGCCTGGGAGTTTGAGGCTGCTGTGAGCTGTGATCACTGTTCATAGCCAAGAAAACTGCCTGGGTGGCAGAGAGAGACACTGTCTCAAAAAACGAACAGCAACAAAAAAAACTTCTAGCTGGCTCCTGAAGGAAATGACCTCGAGCTCTGTTATAACCATTCATATCCAGTATTTCTCGTAAGTTTGCATCTTCTACCATCTGATTCTTATTCAAATGTCCATTCTACATGGAATGCTTCTTCCTCTCCCTCCTTGCTTATCTTTCCAGATTCATTTCTAATATCTTCCTACTCCACCTCCAAGTTTGGACAAAGTACCCTTCTTTTGTGTTTCTACACCTAGAGATTATTATTTTTTAAATTACGTTATTATTTTAACTTAAAACAATTTTTTTTTAGAGATGGGTTCTCACCATGGTGCCCAGGCTGGTCTCAAACTCATCGGCTCAAGCCATCCTCCTGCCTCAGCCTCCCAGAATACTGGGATTACAGGTGTGAACCACCACACCTGGCCTAGAGGGTTTTTTTTCTTTTTAAAAAAATTTTTTAAGTTCTTTTTTATTTTTTATCCTTTTTTATTTATATTTTTTGTAAGTGTTTTCAGAGATTATTATACTATTGTAATTGTATATTTAGATGTCTATAGCCACTTAGCTAGGGACAAATCTTATTTATCTTTGAATAATCAGCGTCTGTTTCACTATTTGGAATGCAAGTTCTTGTTATTTTAAAATTTAAAACTAGTGGTAAGTTAAAATAGTTTTTAAAATAAAATTCTCTGTAATCCTTCTATGAATCACTGAATTAAAAAATAAAATTCATTAAAAAATAAATGACAAAATGAAAAAGGCAAATTCACTTATTCTCTTTGAAAACATCTTTTTTTTGTTTGTTTGTTTTTGAGACAGAGTCTCACTCTGTCGCCCAGGTTGGAGTGCAGTGGCTTAATCTTGGCTCATTGCAACCTCCACCTTCTGGGTTCAAGCAGTTCTCTGCCTCAGTCTCCCAAGTAGCTGGGATTACAGGCACCCGCCACCACACCTGGCTAATTTTCGTATTTTTAGTAGAGACAGGGTTTCACCATCTTGACCAGGGTGGCCTTGAACTCCTGACCTCGTGATCCACCTGCCTTGGCCTCCCAAAGTACTGGGATTACAGGCATGAACCACTGCACTGGGCCTCTTTGAAAACATTTAAGTGAACTTAATATGACTTGAGAGGCAAGGACATGTTGTATAAGCTTGTATACTTTTATCAGTGGCTACGAAAACTAATTGCTGCCTCTTTATTAGAATTGCTTGGAAAATACAGTGTAATTTGAGTTCAAGTAGAATATGCTAACTAAATTTGGTAACATCTGTTGTATTTATTTAGAAAAATATATCTGGGCTGGCCGCAGAGGCTCACGCCTATAATCCCAGCACTTTGGGAGGCTGAGGCAGGTGGATCACCTGAGGTCAGGAGTTCAAGACCAGCCTGGCCAACATGGTGAAACGCTGTCTCTACTAAAAATACAAAAATCAGCCAGGTGTGGTGGTATGCATCTGTAATCCCAGCTACTTGGAAGACCGAGGCAGGAGAATCGCTTGAACCCGAGAGGCAGTGGTTGCATTGAGCTGAGATTGTACCACTGCACTCCAGCCTGGGTGATAGATTGAGACTCTCACTCAATAAAAAGAAAAAGAAAAAGAAAAAGAAAAAAAATCTCTGAATGAAATGCAGGCTGATTTTTTTTTTTTTTTTTTTTTTTTTGAGACAAGATCTCATTCTGTTGGCCAGGCTGGTGTATAGTGGCACTTCAGCCTCGACCTTCTAGGCTCAAGTGATCCTCCCACTTCCGTCTCCCAAGTAGTTGGGACCATGGTCATGTGCTACCACATCCAGCTAATTTTTTTTTTTTTTTTGGTAGAGATGGGGTTTTGTCATATTGCCCAGGCTGGTCTCGATCTCCTGGGCTCAAAGGATTTTCCTACCTCAGCCTCCCAAATGGCTGAGATTACAGGCATGAGCCACCACTCCTAGCCCAGGCTGACTCTTAAATACATTAGCTGTAGTTAGCTTTACCGCATTTTCAGGAACATAAGGCACAGTTTGGGAGCCTTCTGCAAAAATTTTCAAGAGTCTCCAAATAAAAGCTGAAGAATACATTATATATATATAGTGTATAATAGTATATATGTATTTAAAAAGTACATATATGTATATATATTAATATATATATATATTTTTTTTTTTTGAGAGAGAGAGTCTTATTTTCTCCACAGCCTGGAGTGCAGTGGTGCATTCTCAGCTCACTGCAACGTCTGCTTCCTGGGTTCAAGCCATTCTCCTTCCTCACCCTCCCTGGTGGCTGGGATTACAGGTGCCTGCCACCATCCCTGGCTGATTTTTGTAGTTATGGTAGAGACAGGCCAGCTGGTCTCGAACTCCTAACCTCAAGTGATCCGCCCGTCGTTGCCTCCCAAAGTGCTGGGATTACAGATGTGAGCCACTGCGCCTGGCCACATGATATATTTTTTAAATAAAAGAGAATTTGGCATTGTCAACAATTTTATATAATGAAGAAAATAATTTTTATTTGAATAGGCAGACTAGATCTGGAAAAAGGCCTTGTTTTAGAACTAAGACAGCAAATATACGAACCTTTCCCAAAGGTCAGCTTCTTTTTTAGTCCTCCTGAGAGGCTCAACCTAATTGAGGGCAGGAGTTTAGGAATCCCAAACCTGCATGCAAGGAACATTTTATATGAAGGTACATTTTTGTCAAGAAAAGGTCCATAGCTTTTATCAAATTTCCAACAGTTGAGACAGTTTTAAGAATCATTGGTTTATGTACTTAACTGACTGTCTTTGCTGTCTAGTGAGGTTATAAACTGGAGGGAGTGAGGGATTAAGGATTAGTTGTGGCTTTAAGACTTTTTTTTTTTTTTTTTTTTTGAGACAGAGTCTTGCTCTGCTGCCCAGGCTGCAGTGCAGTAGGGTGCTCACTGCAACCTCCGCTTCTCGGGTTCAAGTGATTCTCCTATCTCAGGCTCCGGAGTAGCTGGGATTACAAGCACACACCACCACGCCTGGCTAATTTTTGTATTTTTAGTAAAGACGAAGTTTCACCATGTTGGCCCAGCTGGTTTTGATTCCTGATCTCAGGTGATCTGCCCATCTTGGCCTGCCAAAGTGCTGGGATTACAGGTGTGAGCCACCACATCTGGCTGCTTTAAGACGTTTTTGACACAACTCGTAATGAAATGTCATTTACATCATGACCTATATATAACTGAAACAAAAATTTACAAAACTGCAGATACTCTCATAAACTATGGTATGTCTTAACATTTCTATCTTATTTCATTTTCAAAATATTGGTTATAACTTGCTAAATTGATTTCCTAATGTTTTGCTGGGTGGTAACCCATAATTTGAAAAACACTGGCCTATTGCATTATAGTTTACAAAATCGTTTCATATATTCTTAGTTTTCACAGCAGTCCCATGACGTACAAATGACCTTCTTTAAACTTAATTATTCATTAATTAATTTATTTTTGAAATGGGGTCTTGCTATGTTGCCCAGGCTAGAGTGCATTGGCTTTTCACAGGTGTGATCATAGCACACTGCAGCCTCCAACTCCTGTACTCTAGCACACCTCCGCCTCAGCCTCCCAAGTAGCTGGGACAGTAGCACACCACTGAAGACTTTCTTTTTTATTTTTACAGATGAGGAGGCTTGTCTGTAAAATATACAGAGACGTTAAGTGACCTGTTCAAGTCTGCAGTCACTTGCAATACTTGACAGAGTCGAAGTTTGAGCTTGGTTGGTCCTAGTTTTTAACTCCAGCTTCACTGCATCTTTGGTTATATGATCTAAACTTTTTCCTTCCTCTTCTCAATTGTAGGGAATAATACTAGCGCAGACTCCATAACTGGATAAGTCCTAATATCCTAAATCTTGTCCCTTGTCATTTAGGGGTCCTCTCTTGGAAGTTTTAGATTTCCCTATCAGTGTGAGAGGTTCTTTCCTTTTGTTTCTTCTCTGTCCTGAACCAGTGGTTCTCAACCGTATATTTGCATCAGTGTCAATTAACTGTGGAACTTAAAGTTGATATCCCTGGGCCTCCAGCTGCAATTCTGATTCAGCAGATCTAGGGTGGAGTTTAGACTTTGTACAAGTTTTAAAAGCTCCACAGGTGATTCTTAAACATAATCAGAGTTGAAAATTTCTACCCTAGATACATTTAAATTGTCAGGCTTAAGAAGGAAACCCAGGATTTGGGGAGCTGCTAGAGACTCTTTGATCTTTTACAGTTTAGGGACTTAGTATAATGGGTGCTCTGTCTTTCCCCTGGCTCCCAACCTTTGTGGGTAGGTGCAACCGCTTGGAAACATAATCAGAGCTTAAGTGAATTGTAGAGAATCTAGTGGTTCTCTTCTCCCCACTACCTCTTTTTTGATGAAATATTAGAAATGAAAATGTTGAAATGTATTCGTCGAGTATACAATAGGAAAAGCCACCTTGTGAAATGGTAAGCTTGTTCTATTGTTTAATATTTTCATAAACAATAAAGTATGTAATGTGTTTGATTTACAGAATTGAACAAATAATAGTTAAACTGCTAAACCTTGTGCTTTAAGTTAAATAACAGATTTGACCAGAAAAATAGATAATTTGTATATTATTACCTTTGTATTATGCTGAGCAAAACAGGAATTGACAAAAGTTTGTTTCTTAAAAAAAAAAAAACCTTAAAATCTTTCTCTCTTTTTCTCTCTTTAGTTCTTTTTGGAGGTGGATATCTACTCAGACAGTAAGAATTATAAGAGGTCAGTTACAAATAATACTCCTTCTTATTTACAATGTGATAAAAATTTTGTTCATGTTGTAAAATATCAAACTGTAGGCTTTTGTGTTAAAAGTTGACTTCCACAAAATAATATAGGCAGATTTAGGGTGGATAACCTGAAGTGAACAAAGAGTCTAACAATGGTACTCAACTGTGTTCTCTCTTTAATTCAGGATTAGAATCAATGGAAGTGAGACAGGCTGTGGAGTAGCTTCTAGAGTGTCTGGACAGCTACTCAGTGATTTTCCATACATGACCTCTCTTTTCTGTTGGTCTGTAGGCTCATGCCTGGGAAATACTATTCAGTACAGTTGCTGGACAGGCTTTTTAGCTGTTCACACTGAGTTGCCTCCAATCTACATAACCGTTTAGAGAAGGCTGCCTTCATGGTCTTCTTAGCTAGGAACTTGAAGTTGGCCTTATTGAGACTCTCACTTATTAGCCCAGAAACCATGTTTTATTAACTCTTTCTTTTTCTTCTCCCATGGAATCAAATAATTCTGCCTTTTTTTTGTGGATTTTCTCTTTTGTGTGGTCACCTAACTTCAGTCAGACTGCAAGCTGGAATCTGCACCTGAGTGCCTTGTTTATTTACCTTGTGAAGAAGGCACCCATTATGTTCTGTTAGTTGGGATGGGATTTTATTTTTTGGATCTACTGTTATTTTTAAACTTAACTATTTACTGCTGTAAATGTGAAATAGGCTTTTTGCTGTTGTAACTTTTGATGTTCTTCAGTATGGTCAGTCTGTTGGAACATTCCCCTCCCTCCCCCTTTCTTCCTTTTTCCCTCCCTTTTCCCCTTTTCCCTCCCTCTCTGCCTTTTTTTCTTCCTTTCTTTCTTTCTTTTTTTTCCTTTTGAGACAGAGAGAGTCTCTGTCACCCAGGCTAGAGCGTAGTGGCGCAATCTCAGCACACTGCAACCTCTGCCTCCTGGGTTCAAGCGATTCTCATGCCTCAGCCTCCCAAGTAGCTGGGATTACAGGTGCCCACTGCCACACCTGGCTAATTTTTTGTATTTTTAGTAAAGATGGGGTTTCACCATGTTGACCAGGCTGGTCTTGAACTCCTGATCTCAGGTGATCCACCCGCCTTGGCCTCCCAAAGTGCTGGGATTACAGACATTAGCGACTGTACCTGGCCAAAAATAATGGGAGCCCTTTAAAGATTTTTTTTTTTTTTTTTTTTTAAGAGTCTTGCTCTGTCACCTCCCAGGTTTAAGCGATTCTCCTTACCTCAGCCTCCTGAGTAGCTGGGATTACAGGCACACGCCACCATGACCGGCTAATTTTTGTATTTTTAGTAGAGACGGGGTTTTGCCATGTTGGCCAGGCTGGTCTCAAATTTCTGACCTCAGGTTATCTACCCGCCTCGGCCTCCCAAAGTGCTGGGATTACAGGCATGAGCCACTGTGCCTGGCCTGTATTTTTAGTAGATATGGGGTTTGCCCATGTTGAGCAGGCTGGTCTTGAACTTTTTTTAAGACCTAATATTTCTTTTTTTTTTTTGAGACGGAGGCTTGCTCTGCCGCCCGGCCTGGAGTGCAGTGGCGGGATCTCAGCTCACTGCAAGCTCCGCCTCCCGGGTTTCCGCCATTCTCCTGCCTCAGCCTCCCGAGTAGCTGGGACTACAGGCGCCCGCCACCTCGCCCGGCTAGTTTTTTTGTATTTTTAGTAGAGACGGGGTTTCACCGTGTTAGCCAGGATGGTCTCGATCTCCTGACCTTGTGATCCGCCCGTCTCGGCCTCCCAAAGTGCTGGGATTACAGGCTTGAGCCACCGCGCCCGGCCTAAGACCTAATATTTCAAGGGAGAAATATATAGTAAATTTAGACAGCAAATTTTTTCTGTTGCATGATTTTTTTTTTTTTTTTTTTTTTTGAGATGGAGTCTTGCTCTGTCACCAGGCTGGAGTGTAGTGGCAACCTTCGCTCACGTTGCATGATACTTTTATATTTGATTCTAGTTTTATTTTATTTTATTTTTGAGATGGAGTTTCACTCTGTAGCCCAGGCTGGAGTGCAGTGGAGTGATCTCTGCTCACTGCAAGCTCCGCCCCCTGGGTTCACGGCATTCTCCAGCTTCAGTCTCCAGAGTAGCTGGGACTACAGGTGCCCGCCACTACGCCCAGCTAATTTTTTGTATATTTAGTAGAGATGGGGTTTCATCGTGTTAGCCAGGATGGTCTTGATTTCCTGACCTCGTGATCCACCTGCCTCGTCCTCCCAAAGTGCTGGGATTACAGGCGTGAGCCACTACGCCCAGCTGATTCTAATTTTAAAGATAAAAGTTAGCTAAAGTAATCTCCAGTTCACTTTCAGGAAATGTTAGGCTGGGCTCAGTGGCTCACACCTATAATCCCAACCCTTTGGGAGGCCAAGGTGGGAGGATCACTTGAGCTCAGGAGTTTGAGACTAGGCTGGGCAACATGTGGAGACTCTGTCTGTACAAAAAAACAAAAAGTAGCCAGGCATAGTGGTGCATGCTTGTAGTCCCAGCTATTTGGGAGGTTGAGGCAGGAGGATTGCTTGAGCCTAGGAGTTTGAGGCTGCAGTGAATGAGGATCATGCCACTGCGCTCTAGCCTGAGTGACAGAGCAAGACCCTGCCTCTAAAAAAAAAAGGAAATGTCTGTAGTTTTCTTTTTTTTTTTTTTTGAGACAGAGTCCTGCTCTGTCACCAAGGCTGGAGTACAGTGGTGCTATCACAGCACACTGCAGTGTTGGGCTCAAACGATTCTCCCACCTCAGCCTCCCCAGTAGCTGGGACTACAGGTGTATGCCACCACACCCAGCTAATTCAAAAAAAGTTTTTTTAGAGATGGGATCTCACTATGGTGCCCAGGCTGGTATAGGTTTTCTTTAGTTTTGTTTTAGCAGTCCTGCCAATTTGTTAATTACTGTTTTATTCTTGTACCACAGTGATTCTCAACCTTTAGGGCTTGTGAAAGCATAGATTAACGGATGCTGACCTGTAGGTTCTGATACTGTTAGTTGGTCTGGGGTAGGGCCCAAGAATTTGCACTTCTAGCAAGTTCACAGGGGATGCCACTGGTCCACGGACCACACTTTCAGGACCACACTACTCTAACGTTTATAAATGCTGTTTGTCTCTGTAAATGAATAAACTGTGACTCACGAATTACACCAGAACAATCATGTATATGTAATTTTCACATGTTCAGTGGTGATTCCCAAACATTTTAAAGTATTGATGGTTTCTCATCTGATGTCAAGGAGCACTATTGTCCACCTACTTTCATACTTCACAGTGGGTTATAGCATACAGAGTTATTAATAATACATTTATTATCTATTAATGTACTGTATCTTAGAGCACCTCAAAATCACAGCTGGGATTTATTTATTTATTTATTTATTTGCAGTTGCAAGATTTAATAGAGTGAAGACACAGCATACAAAGGGAGGGGACCCAAAGAGGGTAGCCATTGCTGGCTCGAATGGCTGAGTGTATATCCCGATCATTGTCCCTCCCGCTGTGCTCTCAAGCAACAGATGATTGGCTATTTCTTTACCTCCTGTTTTTTGCCTAATTAGCATTTTAGTGAGCTGTCTTTACTACCTGATTGGTCAGGTGTGAGCTAAGTTACAAGCTCCATGTTTAAAGGTGGATGCAGTTACCTTCCCAGCAAGGCTTAGGGATTCTTAGTTGGCCTAGGAAATCCAGCTAGTCCTATCCCTCGGTTCCCCCCTCTCAACAGGAAAACCCAAGTGCTGTTGGGGAGGTTGGCTGATGACCGCTCTAATTGTGTGCTGCTGAACTGGGGCGTAGGAGGGGTTGTGCAGTTGAGATTTCCTTGGGAGGGGTGCCTTCCATGTCATTAACATCGGAGCATGGGCTAGCAGGCTGGTCCAGGGGTCTGTGGTAGATCTTAGTCATGGACTGCATCTAGAGCTTCATTTGAAGAACTATTTGTAGTTTTACAGCTTCGATTTGGAAGAGACAAACTTAACAAGGAGGTTAAAGATACAGGGTCCAAAGAGGAGCAGCAATATTATAGCTGCTAGAGGTCCTAAGAAGGGGAGGATCCAAGGCATCTATTGGCTGAGGAGGCCCCAGGGTCTAGTGTTTTAAAGCTCCTCTGCTCTACCTTGTATTCGATCTCAAATTTCTTTAACTTTCTCGGTGACGATTCTGGATTGATTAACATAATAACAGCATTCTTGCCCTAAAAATAAACAGGTTCCCCCTCTTTCGGCGGTTAGCAAGTCTAAAGCTCATCGATTTTGAAGGACTACTGCTGCTAGGGAGTTAAGTTGATCTTGCAAGGTGACTAGGGAGTCGGCGACCCGTTCCATGTCACCATTTAGTTCTTGAGACAGTTTGTAGTAGAACTGAGTAGAGGCTGTGATACCGCCAATGCCAGTACCTACTCCACCTAGCACTCCTGCTTCGATAATGAAAGGAAGAATGAGTACTTGTTGCAGAGCTTAGGTACGACATGATTGTATAAATTTTGTTCAGTGTAGATGGTCATAGGGGGCACTAAGAATGAGAGGAAGCACATAGATTCTGAAGAGCCATTCAAACAACGATAGGCTGAGGTACCACAGACAAAAAATATTTCTGAGGATAGGCAGACTGTTTGTGTGGGAGGAGTTACCCATCTGATGCATTGGGAGTTGGTTGTGTCTATAGTATTGCTACATTTTACACAGGTAAGGTTTGAGGTATGGGTTATTTCCAGATTGGAGACAAGAGGTCCTACTAAAACAGAAGTGGTGTTTATTTCTGTGATGAAGTTGTTCCATTGTTCAGGTGCAGGGTTTGAAATGTATGGCCTGAAGTGCAGGGTGAGGTACATCCAACAGTTAGTAGGGTTTTGAGCCGAGACCTCCTGGAGCCCAGTGAGGGTGGTATTAGATAGGCTTACCAGGCGAGTATGGGTACGGAGAGTTTCATGTAGTTTTGAGAGATCCAGTTCTTTGTAGGGGCTAGGGGTGCTATGTATTCGGGTCATTTGGGAGATTACTTCCTTTACGTGTTTTTCTCTTGCCTGATCTTGAACTCCACCCCCATTAGACATACCGGTATGGGTGAAGTAAGTCCAATAGACAGTGGCTCCAAGTCCTCTAGGACAACTAGGATTAATCATTTTCCCTGTCCAATAATGAGTATTTGCATACATGCAAGGGCTGGCAGAGTTATAGCAGTTGTGGGGCATATGGGTGGGGGTTTCCTTAGATAACCTCCTATACAATGAAGCATCAATATTTCCGGGACGCTGCATTCTCCATAGAAACTCTTGGTAAGGGGAGCTACTGGTCGTACAGCGGCATGGAGGGGTTGCAGTGAGAGTGAAAGGGGTAAGAGAACAGTAAAGAGAAAAATATGATAAGGGAGGGCCATGGGGATTTACGATATTAGTTACTTTCCTCCCAGTTGTCGTTTGAAGAGCAGGCACAGATCCTCTAGAGGTTCACAGGAATAGCTAGCGTTGTCTCCTGGAGTTTCGGGTTCCTTTGGCAGTATCCAGGGTTTCACTCGAGTGTGATGTATCCACGACTCCACTCCAGCCACTTTAACCGCAGCTGGGGTAGATAAAATGACTGGGTAGCGTCCTTCCCAGGATGTATCTAGGGATGGAGAATTAGAGGAAAGGGACTTGACTAATACCATGTCACCAGGGTGGAATAATTCCTTTCCCTCTTCTCGGGGACAGGCTCCTTGTAATGTTTTAAGAACCTGTTGATATTTGGCTAAGGAGGTGATGTCTGCAACTAAGTTGGCCGTCTCTTGGTCAAGCACAAGGTCATTGGTTAGGAAGGGCCGTCCATACAGCATTTCGTATGGGCTAAGTCCTGGTTTTTGGGGAGAGTTTCGGATTCTTAGTAAGGCTATAGGCAACAGAGCAGGCCATGTGAAGTGGGTTTCCTGGTTAGCTTTTTTAGATGTCGTTTGAGTGTTTCATTTATTTTCTCGACCTTCCCTGAGGATTGTGGCCTCCAGGCGCAGTGTAAGTGATATTGTATACCTATGCCTGGGATACTCCCTGGGTTACTGTAGCCTTGAAAGCAGGGCCATTGTCACTCTGTAAGCCTTAGGGAAGTCCAAATCTGGGAATTATTTCATGAACTAGTACCTTTATTACCTTTTGAGACTTTTCTGTCCTACAGGGGAAGGCCTCTGCCCAACCAGTGAAAGTATCTACCCAGACTTGTAGATACTAAAATCCCTGAGATTTGGGCATGTGGGTAAAATCTAGTTGCCAGTCTTTTCCTGGATAATGGCCTGTTCTTTGTTCTCCTGAAGGAGCTTGGCGATAAGGCAGGGGATTATTTCTTTGGCACACATCACAGGCCCTGACTATCTGCTTGATAGTTTTGAAAAGGCCTGGTCCAATAAACAATGATTTGGCCATCTGATGGGTGCTATCAATGCCTAAGTGAAAGGTTTGGTGAAGGGTTTTAAGTAATTTCCATTGGTTAGCTGCAGGCAAAAGTATTTTTCCTTCTTCGGTGGCTAGCCATCCTGAGGGGAGGAAACTCTGTCCTCATGAGGGTCCCCATTCCATTTCTTCTTCTGAGTACTGGGGCTTGGTTTCTCAGAGGGAATTACCCCATACTAGGGGTCCTTCTATAAGCATTTCTAATGGAGGGTCCTGCCTTGCAGCTCTTTTGGCTTCAATATCTGCTTGGCGGTTCCCTTCTATTTCCCTTTCCTTTCCTTTCTGATGACCCCAGCAGTGTAAGACTGCCACCTCTAGGTTTCTGTACAGCCAGTAATAATTTCCTAATGGCTTCCTGATGTTTGATAGGTGTTCCCTCAGAAGTTAGGAATTCCCTTTCTCTCCATATTGCTGCATGGGCATGGAGGACTAGGTAAGCAGACTTAGAGTCCGTATATATATTTACCCTTTTTCCTTCTCCTAAATCTAGTGCCCGAGTGAGGGCTATTAGTTCTGCCAGCTGAGCGCTAGTTTCTGGAGTGAGGTGATTACTTTCAAGTATTCCGTTATCACTGACCATTGCATAACCCGCTTTTTGAAGTCCTTTCTCTGCAAAGGAACTTCTATCAGTATACAATTTGAGGTCGGGATCAATCAAGAGAATCTCTAAAAGGTCCACAAATGGGAATTATTATTTCCTGAATTAATCTTTTTTCTTTATCTTTTTTTTTTTTTTTTTTTGAGACAGAGTCTCGCTCTGTTGCCCACGCTGGAGTGCAGTGGCACGATCTTGGCTTACTGCAACTTCGGCCTCCCGGATTCAAGCGATTCTCCTCCCTCAGCCTCCCGAGTAGCTGGGATTATAGACATGTGTCACCGCACCCAGCTAATTTTTGTATTTTTAGTAGAGACGGGGTTTCACTATGTTGGCCAGGCTGGTCTCGAACTCCCAACCTCAGGTGATCCACCCGCCTTGACCTACCAAAGTGCTAGGATTACAGGTGTGAGCCACCGCGTCCAGCCAACCTTTTTTTTTTTTTGTGGAGATGGGATCTCATTTTGATGCTCATGCTAGTCTTGAACTCCTGTACTCAAGCAATCCTCCTGCCTCTGCCTCCCAAAGTGTTGGGATTATAGGCGGGAACCACTGTGCTCAGGCTTATTTTCTGAATTAAAATAATTGATCTGAGTACAAGCTATTTAATACTGAGTTGATCTGTAGTTTTGAAATTTTAAAATATGATTTTTGAGATGACAGAATAAATATTGTTTCATTTAGTTTGGGTTTTTATTGTTGTGAGCTCTTATTTTGGTTTTTAAAAAAATTTTTAAATTTTTATGGGCAGCACTTCATTCCATAAAAGAGAATGAATGTTGCTGTTTTGGTCTTTATTAATTAGTTTCTTTTTCTTTCTTTCTTTTTTTTTTTAATACTTTAAGTTCTGGGATACATGTGCAGAACATGCAGGTTTGTTACATAGGTAAACACGTGCCATGATGGTTTGCTGTTAATTAGTTTCTTAGTTAGCTATTGGCAGTATCTAATCCTAACTAATAAGGCCCTACCTTTAGAAAAATTATACTTACTTATGATTATAGATTTTAAATTTGGTGATAGATTCACTTTCTCCTTATACCAATGTCAGCACATTAGAGCCAAAAGTAGTCATTTTGGGGTGAAATTTTAAAATGCATAATTTAAGAAAAAACTCATGAGGACAAGCAAAGTTTTTGTTTTTAATTAAAAATCACCTATCTGGAGTTTGTTTTAAAAGTATACACATATGTAAAATTCATAGGCCAGGCACAGTGGCTCACGCCTGTAATCCCAGCAGTTTGGGAGCCTAAGGTGAGAGGGTTGCTTGAGCGCAGGAGTTCAAGACCAGCCTAGGCAACATAGGGAGTCCCCATTTCTATAAAATATTTAAAAATTAGGCTGGGCACAGTGGCTCACGCCCGTAATCCCAGCACTCTGAGAGGCTGAGGTGGGTGGATCACGAGATCAGGAGTTCAAGACCAGCCTAGCCAAGATAGTGAAACCCCATCTCTACTAAAAATACAAAAATCAGCCAGGCATGGTCGTGGGTACCTGTAATCCCAGCTACTTGGGAGGCTGAGGCAGAGAATTGCTTGAACCCAGGAGGCGGAGGTTGCAGTGAGCTGAGATTGCGCCATTGCACTCCAGTCTGGGAGACAGAGCGAAACTCCATCTCAAAAAAGAAAAAAAAAAAAAAAAATGGGCCAGGCGCTGTGGCTCACAGCTGTAATCCCAGCACTTTCGGAGGCCGAGGCGAAAGGTCAGGAGATCAAGACCATCCTGGCTAACATGGTGAAACCCCATCTCTACTAAAAATACAAAAAATTACCCGAGCGTGGTGGCGGGCACCTGTAGTCCCAGCTACTCGGGAGGCTGAGGCAGGAGAATGGCATGAACCCGGGAGGCGGAGCTTGCAGTGAGTGGAGATCGCACCACTGCACTCCAGCCTGGGTGACAGAGCGAGACTCTGTCTCAAAAAAAAAAAAAAAAAAAAAAAAAAAATAGAATTAGTCGGCCATGGTGGCACGTGCCTGTAGTCCCAGCTACTGGGGAGGCTGAGGTAGGAGGATCACTTGAGCCCAAAGAGTTTGAGGCTGCAATGAACCGTGATTGTAGCTGCATGCTGTGTGGGTGACAGAGTGAGACCCTGTCTCAAATAAATAAATAAATAATAAAATAAAAGTTATAGCCTCTCAGTATATAGTGTTTGAAGCCAGATAAGCGTTATGTAGTTTAAGTATCATTTCAAACAACCATCACTCTATCCAAACCCTTACCATTTATTCCCCCTATTACTAACAACCAAAATAGCAGTATCACAACAAGCAGCTTTTGCCTACTGCAAAGTTTTCCCCATTTATCGTAATTATTTCTTGGACACCACCAAATGATAATGAGATTAGGAATAGCATATAGGTTTTTGAGAAAAATTTCTTTGAGGAAAAGGGAACTGGTTTTAATTTATGGTCATAGTTATCATGATCTCAATTTTCCTCCCTTATAGAAATTAAAGGCCCTGAAATAAAATAGCCAAGGAAGTTAGTTCTCAAACTGCCTTGCTTCCAAGTCTCAGCTGTGGTCTATTAGATATAACCTCTGACTGACCTCAGATATGCCTTTCTCACTTCATTTTCTCCCTAGCTCTAAGAGCTCATTTTGGAGGAATAATGGATGAACCATCTCCCTTGGCCAAACCTCTGGAGCTGAACCAGCACTCTCGATTCATAATTGGTTCTGTGTCTGAAGATAACTCAGAGGATGAGATCAGCAACCTGGTGAAGCTGGACCTACTGGAGGAGAAGGAGGGTTCTTTATCACCTGCTTCTGTTGGCTCAGATACACTCTCTGATTTGGGGATCTCTAGCCTACAGGATGGCCTGGCCTTGCACATAAGGTAAGAGAGAGTTTAATGGTCTACTTATTATTTATTGATCTGTCTTGTTAGTTTTGCTGATTATGTTCTGAAAAGAGCAAGAATGATTTTAGCCAAGACTGCTTTGACTTTTCCTATGTCGCTGGACTCAAAGCTTTGTTGAGGAAGTCATAAATGATGTATTTTTCAGAAATCATGTATGTTCCCATCAAATTTTTCATGTTCTACTAGGTCTTTCTTTTTTATTTTTTTGAGACGGAGTCTTGCTCTGTTGCCCAAACTGGAGTGCAGTGGTGCGGTCTCAGCTCACTGCAACCTCCGCCTCCTGGGTTCAAGCAATTCTTCTGCCTCAGCCTCCCAAGTAGCTGGGATTACAGGCAGCTGCCACCAAGCCAGCTAATTTTTTGTATTTTTAGTAGAGATGGAGTTTCACCATGTTGGCCAGGCTGGCTTGAACTCCTGACCTCATGATCCACCCGCCTCAGCTTCCCAAAGCGCTGGGGTTAGAGGTGTGAGCCACCGCGCCCAGCCTATTTTTATTTTTATTTTTTTGAGATAGAGTCTCTCTCTGTCGCCCAAATGGGAGTGCAGTGGTACAATCTCAGCTCACTGCAACCTCCGCCTCCCAGGTTGAAGAGATTCTCCTGCCTCAGCCTCCTGAATAGGTTGGACTACAAGTGCGTGCCCTCATGCCTAGCTAATTTTTGTTGTTTTTGGTAGACACTGGGTTTCGCCATGTTGGCCAGGCTGGTCTTGAGTTCCTGGCCTGAAGTGATCCGCCTGCCTCAGTCTCCCAAAGTGCTGGGATTAAAGACATGAACCACTATACCCGGCCACTTCTACCTGCTAGGTCTTTTAGTGAGAGCTAGTGAGTAAGAATTAGGTTGAGGAATTTCAGTCTTTGCACTACTTTGACTAACATGGTTTTAACTATCGTGATGATTGATAGGAATTTTCCAAGGGTTGTCAACTTCGTAGTAAGTTTTTTTGAACTGATTCATCAGATTGTCAGGAAGTTATATTCTGTTTCTAGCAGAGCCAGTCCCCAATAAAGAGCTGTTAATAGAGCTCTCCTTTTTCTCTAGAAACACAATTCTCTGTAACTGAGAATGTCAGTACATAGTAACACTAGATTGTTTTTATTTATCAATGTTTGATTATATAACTAGTGTGTGAGATACTAACCTTTGGTTATTTGCTTTTCAGTTCTTGGATTAAAAGGTCTGGCTCAGTGGTTCTTGGTTCTCACTGTTCATCAGAATCACCTCAGGGAGCCTTGGGAGATAAGCCCCATCCCTAGAGATTTTGATTCATTTGATACTGGCTTGGTGTGGAACTGGGGCTTTTTTTTTTTAAACTATCCAGGTGATTGTTGTGTACAGCCAGCATTCAGATTATAGGTGTACCCTAGATAAACATAAGTTAGGGTGGCTGTTGCTGCTGTTATTATCTTGGTACTTCTATTATTACTGGGTCATAAAATAATTTAGCTCTGTTTTATATACTAAATATACTGACTCCATAATAAAATCCTATATGAGATCTGGCTGGATGTGATGTTCTGTCTTACTGTTATCCCTAGGGCTTGGAATCAGGGCTTCTGAGAGAGTAGGCAGTGTTTGTTAGTGATCACCCTCATTTAGCTATGTAGAGGTCAAAAGAAAAGTGTAAAGCAAGTTAATTATGTTTTACTTCACAGATTCCTAGAATTGTAATAAACCAGAGAGATAATTTAACCTGACACTTTCTATTTTATTTTATTTTTAAAAATTAATTTAAAAAATTTAAATAGAGACAGAGGTCTTGCTATGTTGCCCAGGCTGGTCTTGAACTCCTGGCCTCAAGCAATCCTCCTATCACGGCATGCCAAAGTGCTGGGATTACAGGCATGAGCCACCACATTTGGCCATAAAATACTTTTTAATAGTTGGGAAAACTAAGGCCCAGTGAGGAGAAATAACTTGCCTAAGTTTGAATAGCCGGAGAACTTGGATTCAAACTCATATCCTGATTTTATTTCAGTAACTTTTCTACTCTACTTCCCCATCCATACAGGTGTCTTAATTATATAACTAGTTCAGTCAAAGTTGGTCTGATGGAGTTAGTGAACAAAGCATTATCTCTGGGTTAAAAAGAGGAATAGAGAGCAGTATTTTAGTGGCAGGGAAAAGGGATTAGGTCTTTATCTTTTCTCTCTCTCTCTTTTTTTTTTTGAGACGGAGTCTCACTCTGTCGCCCAGGCTGGAGTGCAGTGGCGCGATGTCGGCTCACTGCAAGCTCCGCCTCCCGGGTTCCAGCCATTCTCCTGCCTCAGCCTCCCGAGTAGCTGGGACTACAGGCGCCTGCCACCATGCCCGGCTAATTTTTTGGTTTTTTTTTTTAGTAGAGACGGGGTTTCACCGTGTTAGCCAGGATGGTCTCGATCTCCTGACCTCGTGATCCACCCGTCTCGGCCTCCCAAAGTGGTGGGATTACAGGCTTGAGCCACCGTGCCCAGCCAGGTCTTTATCTTTATGTAAACATTTTTTATTTTATAGTTCACTTAATGGTTGGCTTTAAGGTTAATACTGGTGGTAGCATTCTTCTCTCTTGAAGTCATTTGGAAGTGTTTGTAGGGGGCTTGTGACTGGTGGGACTACTTGCATTTAGAGGACAAAGGACAAAGGACCAATGATATGAAACCTTCTGTGGTATAGTAGATAATCCTACACAACCAAGAAATCTCCTTCTCAAAATGTCATAGTGCCCCTGGTGAGAAAGACTGGTTTAACTCCAAATCCGTAAAACCACACAGCATCTTGAGAAATCTGTCCAGTTTGAGTCTATGTGAAACATAATATCCATTTGCTGGATTAGGAAACTGAGTTGGGCAATGGTGATATAAACATGTTATAAGAAACTCAGCTAGTGATATCCCAAGGCAGTCTGTAGTTGCCAAGTCATTCCCAAAGTTGATGGCTCTTATGCAGAGTCTATGTGGTCAGTGGCATGAGTGTCTGGAATTTCTTTGCATGCCTTACTGTTGCAAAAATCATGTCTGTAGCTCGTGGAGGGGCCGTGGATTGAAGTGTGATCAGCAGCATGGAAAGGAGACAATGCCAGTTCCAACTCACTCCTCAGATAGCTAACATTCCAAAATAGAAAAAACGTTTTCTGTTTATCCATTCCTTAAGTCACTTCTGGATATGATGACCTTTGGGGTAATTTTAATTGAGTCAAATACATTTGATAGGTGAAAGACCTCTGTTATGACATCTGCCACTAATTAGGTGTGTGACCATGGATAGTACATGTTATCTCCTTGGAGTCATCTATAAAAATGAAGATATTGGCCAGGCACGGTGGCTCAAGCCTGTAATCCCAGCACTTTGGGAGGCCGAGACGGGCGGATCACGAGGTCAGAAGATCGAGACCATCCTGGCTAACACGGTGAAACCCCGTCTCTACTAAAAAAAAAAAAATACAAACAACTAGCCGGGCGAGGTGGCGGGCGCCTGTAGTCCCAGCTACTCAGGAGGCTGAGGCAGGAGAATGGCGTAAACCCGGGAGCCGGAGCTTGCAGTGAGCTGAGATCTGGCCACTGCACTCCAGCCTGGGCGACAGAGTGAGACTCCATCTCAAAAAAAAAAAAAAAAAAAAAATGAAGATATTGATTCAGATACTCCTTTTCACTCCTGGAACTCAAAGTTAAATAGAGACTAAGTTGCGTTTAAGATTAGCTCTTAGAACCAATAGCCTAATCCTTCCCAGGTGACATAGATTAAGGGGGCAGGTACATTCCTAGGAGATGTTAACTGGAGGTCATCTGAAACCAAACGAAGTAACTGCCATAATGTAAGATGGGACTGAGTCTCTCTCTCAAGTTTAGGTCTGAGAAGTCTAGTGGTATGTTGGATGAGCCAAATAGAAAATAGACTTTTCCTGCGATGGAGATTATTTGCTTCATGTACTTCCTAGAGTCCAATGAAAGACTGGGTGAATCACTTTTTTTTTTCTTTTTTTTTCTTTTTTTAGAGGGAGTCTTGCTCTGTCTCCCAGGCTGGAGTGCAGTGGCACCATCTCGGCTCACTGCAACCTTCACCTCAGGTTCAAGCGATTCTCCTGCCTCAGCCTCCCAAGTAGCTGAGATTACAAGCACCTGCTACCATGCCCAGCTAAGTTTTGTATTTTTAGTAGAGACGTGGTTTCACCATGTTGGCCAGACTGGTCTCGAACTCCTGACCTCAGGTGATCTGCCCGCCTCAGCCTCCCAAAGTGCTGGGATTACAGGCATGAGCCACCATACCTAGCCATTTTTTTTTCTTTTTTCTTTTTTTTCCTTTTGAGACGGAGTTTCGCTCTTGTTGACCAGACTGGAGTGCAGTGGCACAATCTCCACTCACCACAACCTCCGCCTCCCAGGTTCAAGTGACTCTCCTGCCTCAGCCTCCCGAGTAGCTGGGATTACAGGCATATGCCACCACGCCAGGCTAATTTTGTGTTTTTAGTAGAGACAGAGTTTCTCCATGTTAGGCTAGACCCGACCTCAGGTGATCCACCTGCCTTGGCCTCCCAAAGTGCTGGGATTACAGGCATGAGCCAGCGCACCTGACCCCGGCATTTTTTTTTTTTTTGAGACAGAATCTCCGCCTCCCAGGTTCAAGATATTCTTGTGCCTCAGCCTCCTGAGTAGCTGGTACCAGAGGCGTGTGCCACCAGGCCTGGCTAATTTTTTGTATTTTAGTAGAGATGGGGTTTCACCATATTGGTCAGGCTGGTCTTGAACTCCTGATCTCAGGCAATCTGCCTGCCTCGGCCTTCCAAAGTGCTAGGATTACAGGTGTGAGCCACCATGCCCAGCTGGGTGAATCACTTTCTAAGCTTTATGACCCAAACGTTTGAAAATAAGACCCTGGCTGGGCGTGGTGGCTCACGCCTGTAATCCCAGCACTTGAGGAAGCTGGGGTGGGCGGATCACCTGAAGTCAGGAGTTCAAGACCAGCCTGACCAACACAGAGAAACCCCATCTCTACTAAAAATACAAAATTAGCCGAGCATGATGGCACATGCCTGTAGTTCCAGCCAGTTGGGAGGCTGAGGCAGGAGAAGCACTTGAACCCGGGGGTGCAGAGGTTGTGGTGAGCCGAGATTCTGCCATTGCACTCCAGCCTGGCCAACAGAGCAAAAAAAAGAAAATAAGCCGGGCGTGGTGGCTCAAGCCTGTAATCCCAGCACTTTGGGAGGCCAAGACGGGTGGATCACGAGGTCAGGAGATCGAGACCATCCTGGCTAACACGGTGAAACCCCGTCTCTACTAAAAATACAAAAACTAGCCGGGCGAGGTGGCGGGCACCTGTAGTCCCAGCTACTCCGGAGGCTGAGGCAGGAGAATGGCATAAACCCGGGAGGCGGAGCTTGCAGTGAGCTGAGATCTGGCCACTGCACTCCAGTCCGGGCCACAGAGCGAGACTCCGCCTCAAAAAAAAAAAAAAAAAAAAGAAAAGAAAATAAGACCCTAAGTAAAAAGTAGTTACAGCTTGGTGGAAATATACAGACCTCACTGTAGACAACTGATTTGGCTTTTTATTTTTAGATAAGATCAGCTAGAGGTTGATATATCAGCCAGGTTGATATATTTCTGGGATTCATTAGTATTCAATTGAACATTTAAGAAGAAAGGCTGAATATGGACTTTTTTTTGTTTTGTTTTTTGAGACTGAGTTTCACTCTTGTTCAGGCTGGAGTGCAATGGTGCGATCTTGGCTCACTGCAACCTCTGCTTCCTGATTTCAAGTAATTCTCCTCCCTCAGCCTCCTGAGTGGCTATGATTACAGGTGCTCGCCACCATGCCCGGCAAATTTTTTTTTTTCTTGAAATGGAGTCTCGCTCTGTCCCCAGACTGGAGTGCAGTGTTGTCATCTTGGCTTACTGCAACCTCTGCCTCCTAGGTTCAAGCAATTCTCCTGCCTCAGCCTCCTGAGTAGCTGGGATTACAGGTGCGTGCCACCACGCCTGACTAATTTTTGTATTTTTAGTAGAGACGGGTTTCACCATGTTGGTCAGGCAGGTCTCTGACCTTGTAATCTGCCTGCCTTGGCCTCCCAAAGTGTTGGGATTACAGGTATGAGCCACTGTGCCTAGCCCACCATGCCCGGCTAATTTTTTGCATTTTATTTTACTTTACTTATTTATTTAAAAAAAATTTTTTTTTTTTTTTTGAGTCAGAGTTTCATTGTTGTTCCCCACCCAGGCTGGAGTGCAATGGCACGATCTCAGCTCACCACAACCTCTGCCTCCCAGGTTCAAGCTATTCTCCTGCCTCAGCCTCTCGAGTAGCTGAGATTACAGGCATGCACCACCATGTCTGGCTATTTTTTTTTTTGGAGATGGGGTTTCACTCTTGTTGCCCAGGCTGGAGTGCAGTGGCATGATCTCAGCTTACTGCAACCTCCGCCTCCCAGGTTCAAGTGATTCTTCTGCCTTGGCCTCCCGAGTAGCTGGGATTACAGGCATGAGCCACCATGCCCGGCTAATTTTGTATTTTTTTAGTAGAGATGAGGTTTCTCCATGTTGGTCAGGCTGGTCTCGAACTCCCAATCTCACATGATCTGCCTGCCTTGGCCTCCCAAAGTGCTGGGATTACAGGCATGAGCCACTGCGCCTCACTTATTTATTTATTTTTTTGAGACAGAGTTTCGCTCTTGTTGCCCAGACTGGAGTGCAATGGCACAATCTCGGCTTGCTGCACCTTCCACCTTCCAGGTTCATGCGATTCTCCTGCCTCAGCCTCCTGAGTAGCTGGGACTTCAGGCGTGCACCACCACATCTGGCTAATTTTGTATTTGTAGTAGAGACAGGGTTTCTCCATGTTGGTCAGGCTGGTCTCGAATTCCCAACTTCAGGTGATCTGCCCACCTTGGCCTCCCAAAATGCTGGGATTACAGGTGTGAGCCACTGCACCCAGCCAATTTTTTGCATTTTCAGTAGAGACAGAGTTTCACCATATTGGCCAGGCTGGTCTTAAACCCCTGACCTCAGGTGATCCACCCGCCTTGGCCTCCCAAAGTGCTGGGAGTACAGGCACCCGGCCAGTGGACATCTTAATTTTGATAACCAGTGTATGATTATCAAACTGGCATGTAACATAGCTATGTAGTTGTATGGATATTGGCAGTTTCTCTGCTCCTATGAGATGTCACTTGAGGTCAGATAGTTTTGCATACTTAAAGTGCACCGCATGCTATCAACCAACCAGAAGTGTAAACAATTTGTCTTTTTTTTTTTTTTTTTTTTTTGAGGCGGAGTCTTGCTCTGTCGCCCGGACTGGAGTGCAGTGGCCGGATCTCAGCTCACTGCAAGCTCCGCCTCCCAGGTTTATGCCATTCTCCTGCCTCAGCCTCCCGAGTAGCTGAGACTACAGGCGCCTGCCACCTCGCCCAGCTAGTTTTTGTATTTTTAGTAGAGACGGGGTTTCACCGTGTTAGCCAGGATGGTCTCGATCTCCTGACCTTGTGATCCGCCCGTCTCGGCCTCCCAAAGTGCTGAGATTACAGGCTTGAGCCACCGTGCCTGACCAACAATTTGTCAACTACTAAGCTGAATTTCTGGTTGAAGTGCAGTTGGAACAGGTTATCTCCACATTTGGGTCTTTTACCTCTTAGCATAGTGTGATTTCTTTCCTCTTTTAAAAAAATCCACCACCTTACTGTCTAGCATAGTGTCTTTTCTTTAAATCTTTTTTATCCTGTGCTACATGTATGGGTTTTTTGTTTGTTTGTTTAGAGACAGGTTCTCACTCTATCACCCAGGCTGAAGTGTTCAGTGGTGCAATCATAGCTCACTAACTTTGAACTCCTGGGCTCAAACAATCCTCCTGCTTCAGCCTCCTGAGTAGTGGAGATTGTAGGTGTGTACCACCATGCTCAGCTAATTTTTAAAATTTTTTTAGAGATGGGGTCTTGCTATGTTGCCCTGGCTGGTCTTGAATTCTTGGCCTCAAGTGATTGTCTGGCCTTGGCCTTCCCAAGTGCTGAGATGACACGTGTGAGCTACCTTGCTCAGCGTATACTTCATGTTACAGTGAAACAGGAGAATTCCCTCATTTCCCTTGCAGGATGTGCCACAGGGATGTGTCTCGCTCCTTTGGTTGCCCCACTGCTCGAAACCCTAAGGGGAGGATGCAGATGGGCAAGCGCAGCAGCCATGGGAAGCACTTTTGGGCTCCAGCCCCACGGCACCATCTGGGGGTGGTGTCTGCGACTCCCAAAGCCCAAGTGAGCATGTGTTACAGTGTGCTCTTTCAGCTTTGCTGTCTGCAGATGGCTTGTGTTAACCAGCTCAATAGACCTTCTGCCTTATTGCAAGGGCAGAGGGCCAGTGTGACAGCTTTCTGTATCCTGAGCTCTTGCCCAGTGTACCAGAAAAATTGGATCACATGTGGGCTCGAAGGATGAGTGCAAGGTTTATTGAGTGGTGGAAGTGGCTCTCAGTGACATGGATGGGGAGCCGGAAGGAGTGGCTGGAGTAGGGAGGTGGTCTTCCCCTGGAATCAGGCTCCCGGCACTTGATTCGGACTCTTCTTTGACCACCTCCGGTTGAATTCCCCTCGGTGTCCAGACGTCCCTCCTCTCTTTCTCTGCCTCGTCGTTCTGCCATCACAAGTCTGCCGGCCTGCTGATGTCTGCTGGTCTGTTCCTCTGCTCCTCTTGATGTTCAATCACTTGTGTCTGTGCCCTACTAAGGCCTCGGGTTTATATGGGCACAGGATTGGGGGTGTTGCAGGCCAGAGTGGTCTTGGAAAATGAAGCATTTGGATGCAAAAACAGGCATGCCTGCTCTCGCATAGGTCCGTGGGCACAGGCCAAAGGTGGAGCCCTCGGCAGGGACTCTGCCCTTTCTGCCCTTTCCCTGTCCCCTTCCCATATCAATAGTATTTGAAACTCGATCTCAATTTTCTCTCATGTGTCTTAAAATATACGTTCAAGTCATTGAATGACCTTCATTTTATGGTTAACATAAAATGAAACATGTTTGGTTAACAACTTTATCGGAGAACAATCTCTATTTGCTGTTAATTTGTGTATACCTAAAACCAGCATAAGATGTCTATCACTGGGGTTCAAGACAATAATTGTTGCTTTGGAAGGAGAAAGTATATTCACTCAGGAACAGCTCTGAAGTTGAGTTATATTTTTATTTCTTTTCTGATCTAGAGAGAAAAGTACTTTACCAATATTTTTGAAAATTGAGAATTCAGATGAGATTGCCCATAAGATGTTGGACCCTTCAGAAGAATTTAACTAGAAAATTTTGAGCTTTTTGTAATTAGAAATAATTTGTAAAGTTTCTCCCATGATACTAGTCATAGTATGTTAATGAGTTTGGAATCAGCTCCTAGATACCACACTTTGTTTTCTTTTCTTTTTTTTTTTTTTTTTTTTTTTTTTGAGATGGAGTCTTGCTCTGCTCTGTCACCCAGACTGGAGTGCAGTGGTGTGATCTCGGCTTACAGCAACCTCTGCCTCCTGGGTTCAAGTGATTCTCCTGCCTCAGCCTCCTGAGTAGCTGGGATTACAGGCATGCACCACCATGTCCGGCTAATTTTTGTATTTTTAGTAGAGACACCATGTTGGTCAGGGTGGTCTCAAACTCCTGACCTCGTAATCCGCCTGCCTTGGCCTCCCAGAGTGCTGGGATTACAGGCGTGAGCCACCGCACCCAGCCACATTTCATTTTCATTCACGATTCATATAAAGCTGTGCAGACCTTTATCCATAGGAAATAATAGTGTCGAGGTCAGATCTGGGAGGATCTAGGATTGACTTTCAACTTCTTCCATTGGGTCAAAACAGAAGTTTAGGGGACAATAGTGAGAGAAGGCCTATCTATTGTTCCTACATTCTATTTTTCACATTAACTTTAGGAAGTATTAGTCAAGTTTTCTCAGTAGCTAATTAGAAAAATAATAGTAATAACAGGTTACATTTATTAAGTGCTTTACTGTATGCCACATACTCTGCTGTGCTTTATGGAGTACCACACTGAATTGTCACAACAACCCCATGAGGTAGATATTGTGCTATTATTGCCCACGATGTTTTTTTTTTTTGAGATGGAGTCGCACTCTGTCTCCCAGGCTGGAGTGCAGTGGCATGATCTCAGCTCACTGCAACCTCTGCCTCCTGGGTTCAAGCAATCCTCTAGCCTCAGCCTCCCAAGTAGCTGGGATTACAGGTGCCCACCATCATGCCTGGCTAATTTTCATATTTTTAGTAGAGACAAGATTTCACCATATTGGTCAGGCTGATCTCAAACCCCTGATCTCAGGTGATCCACCTGCCTCAGCCTCCCAAAATGCTGAGATTACAGGCAGGAACCACTGCTCCCGGCCTGTTGCCCTCAATTTATGGATGGGGATTGAGACATAAATAACATGCTTAAGGTGGCCAGTTTGGGTATTGATTCTAGTCAGAGCTTGTACTATAAACTACTACACTAAACTAAAACCCTTGGTGTAACAGATATGCTTTCTTTTTTTTTTGAGATGAAGTCTTGCTCTGTCACCCAGGCTGGAGTGCAGTGGTGTGATCTCGGCTCACTGCAACCTCCGCCTCCCAGGTTCAAGCTATTTTCCTGCCTCAGCCTCACATGTAGCTGGGACAACAGGTATGCACCACCATGCCTAGCTAATTTTTGTTTTTTCAGTAGAGACAGGGTTTCGCCATGTTGGCCAGGCTGATCTCAAACTCCTGACCTTTGGTGATCCACCCGCCTTGGCCTCCCAAAGTGCTAGGATTACAAGCGTGAGCCACTGCACCCAGGCCTTATGTTCTGTTGAGCAATTCTTCTCTAATTAAATGTTAGCCTTGTTAGAAAGGGATAGAAGTTAGAAAATATATATTTATATATACTTAAAAAATTTTTTTAGAGACAGGATTTCTCTCTGTTGTTCAGGCTGGAGTGCAGTGGTGTGATCATGGCTCATTGTACCTTCAGACTCCTGGGCTCAAGCAATCCTCTTGCCTCAGTCCCTGAGTAGCTGGGACTATAGGTATGTGCTACCATTCCCAGCTAACTTTAATTTTTTTTTTTTTTTTTTTTGAGATGGAGTCTCACTCTGTTGCCAAGGCTGGAGTGCAGTGGCACGATCTTGGCTCACTGCAACCTCTGCCTCCCGGGTTCAAGCAGTTCTCTCCCTGAGCCTCCCAAGTAGCTGGGATTACAGGTGCCCACCACCATCCCTGGCTAATTTTTTGTATTTTTAACAGAGACAGGGGTTTCACCATCTTGGCTAGGCTGGTTTTGAACTCCTGCCTCGTGATCCCCCACCTTGGCCTCCCAAAGTGCTGGGATTACAGGAGTGAGCCATAGCACCCGGCCTAAAATTTTTTGTAGAGATGGGGTCTCACCATGTTGCCCAGGGTGGTCTCAAACTCCCAGGCTCAAGTGATCCTCCCACTTTGGCCTCTCAAAGTGCTGGGATTACAGGTGTGAGCTACTGTGCCCAGCCTAGAAAAAATATTTTTAAATAATGCTTTATTAAAGAAGCATAATAGAAAATAAAAAACAACACAAGCAAGCAAAAATAAACCCTTGTATATTTGCCACCCAAAGGTTACTTCCTACCATCTGTATCCTTTTCTATGCATATATGTATGTATTCATTTTTTTTTACTAAAATGAGGTCATACTGTACACACAGTTTTATAATCTGCTTTTTTTAGTCAAAAAATTTTCATTTTCTATTTCAATAAATTTTAATCTAATTTAATGTACACACTTTCATTTCTCCAAGGAACCTCAAAATTCTGGTTCCTTCATGCAAGTATCCAATCCACATCTACAAATTGTGTATTATGTTCTTTAAATTTCTTAATCTGTCACATTCTATCACATTACCACCCCCCACCTTTTTTTTATGATGTTGACTAGTGACTCGTCTAAGAGGAAGTTAGCAAATCATGAAAGTATATGGTTGCTAGTGAAAATTTGGTAGCATATAGAGAAACAGAAAGAAAAATAAAGGAAGATTACCATTCTACACTTTTTATAGTTACAGAGCAACAATTGGTATTAATTAATTGCATTAACGATGATACTTTAATGAATTTTATAATCATTTTACGTGCCATTTATGACACAGCTTTTTAGTTTTGGCTATATATGTTTGTGTTTGACTGGGAAAGAAATACAGATTCTCATTTCTTTTTAGTCTCTCACTTTAAACTCCTTGAGTTTGAAATGACTTTAAATCTAGTGGTAGAGATAGAGTTAAGTAATAGCTTTAAAAGCTTTTGGAATAGTAAAATGTGCCATACTGGTATAATACATTATTTATTATCAAGGAGTCCTTTTATAAGATAAACATTTTTTTACTGGAAAAACCTCTTTAAGTCTTTTGCATGTTAGTGCTTAAAACTTGGAAATTTAGGTCTGAAAGCCTTTTGATGATGGCAAATATATACTATCAATATTATAATTCACATGTTGAGAATAACCACTATTGAAAATGCAGGAGGCTGGGCGTGGTGGCTCACACCTGTAATCCCAGCATTTTGGGAGGCCAAGGCAGACGGATCACCTGAGGTCGGGAGTTCAAAACCAGCCTGACCAACATGGCGAAACCCTGTCTCTATTAAAAATACAAAAATTAGCCAAGTGTGGTGGTGAGCACCTGTAATCCCAGCTACTTGGGAGGCTGAAGCGTAAGAATTGCTTGAACCCGGGAGGCGGAGGTTGCAGTGAGCTGAGAGCATGCCACTGCACTGCACTCCAGCTTGAGCAACAGAGCAAGACTCCATCTCAAAAACAGAAACAAAGAAAAGAAAGTGCAGGAAATTTTATTCCTGCTTCCTATCTATTGGCTCATCACTATCAAGCTTTGACATGGGAAATAAGGAAATTGGCTCTGGTTTTGTTTATATTAAGGCTTTGCTTATGGCTAGTGTGAGAGTGTTCTTATGTATGTATTGACTTTCTTAGCATTTCTCATTTAGCTTTCCTGAGCTTCTTCACTTCCCCTAATAGCTCTCCAAAATCTCTGCTTTCAATGTTCCTTCCTTGATATTCTGAGGTTCCCAGTTGCCATGGTGCCTTTGTAGTGAGTAGACAGAGAAGGTCATTATGAGATCTGCAACTTGGTACTCCTTTGCTGAGGGCACTAGTTTCCTCTCTCCATTTCCCACCCACCCCTTCTTTCCATTCAGAAAACAGGAGCTGTCTGTGGCCATGTTTGTATTTTAGTCTCTGGAGTGCATTCTATAAACTTCGCTAATTGTGGAAATGAAATTATGAATGTTGTAAGTAAGGCTTAGTACAGCTGCTTGATAGTGTTTATTACTTTTATTATTTCAAGTGTAATGCATGCATTTCTCCCTCTTTTCTTTCTGTTAGCATAAGTTTACAAGTGAAGTTTGCATTTACTACTTTATATTGTTAAATTATTAGAAGTAATATAGGTTTATTATTAGAAAAGTTGGAAATCCAAGAAGTTTTTTTTTTTTTCCCAGATAGAGTCTTGCTGTGTCACCCAGGATGGAGTGCAGTGGCATGATCTTGGCTCATTGCCTCTGCCTCGTGGGTTCAAGTGATTCTCGTGCCTCAGCCTCCTGAGTACCTGAGATTACAGGTGCCTGGCACTATTCCCAGCTAATTTTTGTATTTCTAGTAGAGATGGGGTTTTGCCCTATTGCCTAGGCAGGGCCGCCCGCCTTGGCCTCTCAAAGTGCTGGGATTATAGGCATAAGCCACCATGCCCAGCCTCAAAAAGTATTTAAAAAAATAAAAACACTAAGGAATACAATCATTCCATAATAATCACTATTCATATTTTACATATTTCCTTTCTGTATTTTTTACCACTTAAGGATAAATGTCATTAAAATATACATACAGATGATATTATAATGAATGTACAGCTCTGTTTCTGCTTTTTTCCCCCATATAACAACACTTTCTCATGCCATTACAAATCTTTTTTTTTTTTTCTTTTTTTCTGTGACAGGGTCTTTGTCACCCAGGCTGGAGTGCAGTGGCATGATCACGGCTCACTGCAGCTTCGACCTCCCTGGGCTCAAGTGATTCTCCCATGTCAGCCTCCCAAGTAGATGGGACTACAGACGTACACCACCGCACCCAGCTACTTTTTGTATTTTTTGGAGAAACAGGGTTTTGCCATGTTGGCCAGGCTGGTCTCGAACTCCAGACCTTAGGTGATCTACCCTCCTCGGCCTCCCGAATTGCTGGGATTACAGGCATGAGCCACCTCGCCTGGACTGATTCTAAGTTTGGCTATTGTGAATAGTGCTGCAGTAAATATGGAGTACAGATATCTCTTTGATATGCTGATTTCCTTTCTTTTGGATATATACCCAGTAGTGGAATTGCTGGGTTATATGGAAGCTCTATTTTTAGTTTTTTGAAGAGCTTTCATACTGCTTTCCATAGTGGCAGTACTAATTTATATTCCCACCAACAATGTACAAGGTTTCCCCTTTCTCCACATCTTCATCTCATGATACTACTTCAGTGGGTTCTTGTTACGCATAGGATATATTAGTGTCTAGCCAAACATTGTGTCACAGGTGCTTAACATTATTTCTAATACTCACAACAGTACTAATCATTATTATGGTGGGCTCAATGAGTTCTGTTAAGGGTCCAATACGGTCTCGGAGATGTTTGAACTAGAATTTGAAGGATTAACAGAAAAAAGGCTAGCAAAGCTAGGGGTGTGTGTGTGTGTGTGTGTGTGTGTGTGTGTCTGTGTGTGTGTAAGGGTAGAGCTGGTGGGGTAGACAACATGCACAGAAGTACCAGTGAAACATCTAGCATTTTCAGGCAATTACAAGTCGTTGACTATTACTGGAATGGAAGGTGGGCAGCATGATCAGTGCCAAAGAAGAGGCCGGTAAGACAGAGATCAAGTCATTAAGGGTCTTTTATGTGGTACTGTGATAATAAATAAGCATTTGGTCTCTATCCTTGGTTCCTGCACACAGTTCCTAAAACCCTTGGAATTTCTTGACTGGTAAGTATCTTTTATGATAATGAGATGACTGGGGTCTGAGGGCCCCTGGATAGCTTCAGGCTGGGGTCTGGTCACCAGAAAGTCCAAGGAATAATTAGAGAGTTGGAACTTTCACCTCTACTCTCTAACCTCCAGGGAGGGGCAAGAGGTTGAAAATTGAGCTAATCACAAGTGGCCAGAGATTTAATCAATCATGCCTACTTAATGAAACCTCCATAAAACCTCCTAAACAACAGAGTTCATAGAGCTTCTGGGATGGTCAACACATGGAGGGGCTGGTAGAGCTGTATACCTGGAGGAAGGTTTGGAAGTTCTCTGCCCCTTCCCCCATACTTTGCCCTATGTGTCTCTTCCTGAGTTCCTGAGTTGTATCCTTTATAAACCAATAATAGCAAGTCAACTCTTTTCCTATGTTCTGTATGTCATTCTAGCAAATTATCAAACATGAGGAAGGGATCATGGGAATCTCCGATTTACAGCTGGTTGGTCAGAAGTACAGGCGACTGAGATTTGCAACTGGTATCTGAAGTAGGGGACAGTCTTGTGGGAGGGACTGAGCACTTAACCTGTAGGATCTATGCTAACTCTAGGTAATTAATATAAGAATTCAAATGTGAGACTCCCAGTTGGTGTCTGGACAGAACTGGTTGTTGAGATGGAAAAAACCTGTACATTCGGTGTCAGAAGTGTTGTAAGTAAATACAGCTCAGACATAAAACATCTGTAAAATGGAAAACAATATTTAGGTTCTCCTTACCTGTGCAACAGACTTTATTAAAAATATGGATTCCGGCTGGGTGCGGTGGCTCATGCCTGTAATCCCAACACTTTGGAAGGCAGAGGCGGGCGGATCACCTGAGGTCGGGAGTTCAAGACTAGCCTGACCAACATGGAGAAACCCCGTCTCTACTAAAAATACCAAATTAGCTGGGCGTGGTGGCACATTCTTGTAATCCCAGCTACTTGGGAGGCTGAGGCAGGAGAATCGCTTGAACCCAGGAGGTGGAGGTTGTAGTGAGCCGAGATCGCACCATTGCACTCTAGCCTGGTCAAAAAGAGTGAAACTCCGTCTCAAAAAAAGAAAAAAAAAGGGATTCCTGGCTGGGTGCAGTGGCTCATGCCTGTAAATTCCTAGCACTTTGGGAGGCTGAGGCAGAGAAATCACTTGAGGTCAGGAGTTTGAGAACAGCCTGGCCAACATGGTGAAACCACATCTCCACTAAAAATACAAAACTTACCCAGGCATGGGGACATGTGCCTGTAGTCCCAGCTACTTGGGAGGCTGAGGCACGAGAAAAACTTGAACCCAGAAGGCGGAGGTTGCAGTGAGCCAAGATCATGCCACTGTACTTCCAGCCTGGGTGACAGAGTGAGATACCATCTCAAAAACAAACAAACAAAAAAAGTGTGGATTCCTGGGTCCTATCCCAGATTAATTAGATTACAGCCTCTGGTCGTGGAGCCCAGGAATCATTATTCTAATACTTTCCAGGAGAGTCTGGTATGAATCCCGAGCCAAGAAGCACTTTTTCAGAGCTTTGAACAATGCCTGGCACATTTCAGTAGCTTAATCAATGTTTGTTACATTGAAATTAAAGTTGTACAAATGGAAATCTACTTGCACAAGAATATATAGTAGAGTGGCTGGGCATGGTGGCTCACGCCTGTAATCCCAGCACTTTGGGAGGCCGAGGTGGGCGCATGATGAGATCAGGAGATTGAGACCATCCTGGCTAACACGGTGAAACCTCGTCTCTACTAAAAATACAAAAAATTAGCCGGGCGTGGTGGCAGGCGCCTGTAGTCCCAGCTACTTGGGAGGCTGAGGCAGAATAGTGTGAACCCGGGAGGCGGAGCTTGCAGTGAGCCAAGATTTCGCTACTGAACCCCAGCCTGGGTGACAGAGTGAGACTCCATCTCAAAATAAATAAATAAATAAAAGAATATATAATAGAAAGGAAATGTCTTAGGGAAATATCTACCTCGATATCTACCTCATTCTTTTTTATGGCTCAATAGTACTCCATTGTG
The DNA here is from genome assembly GCF_002776525.5 of Piliocolobus tephrosceles. Taxonomy (NCBI): domain Eukaryota; kingdom Metazoa; phylum Chordata; class Mammalia; order Primates; family Cercopithecidae; genus Piliocolobus; species Piliocolobus tephrosceles. Next base: position 30,983,647 of record NC_045449.1, read on the forward strand.
TATGTGGAGTAGATATACTCTTTATTTTATTACATATTTCTTTTTACCCATTCATCTGTTGATGGACCCTTAGGTTGATTCCAAATCTTGACTATTGTGAATAGTGCTGTAATAAACATTGGAGTGCAGATATCTCTTCAATATACTGATTTCCTTTCTTTTTTGCATTTCCCTTTCAGTGGTATTGCTGGGTTATATGGCAGTTCCATTTTTAGTTTTTTGAGGAATCTCCATGCTGTTCTCCATAATGGCTGTACTAATTTACATTCCCATTGTGTTTTAATTTTCACAACCATCAAGGGAACCACCAATACAAGGGTTCCCTTTTCTCCACATCCTCTCAGCATTTGTTACTGCCTCTTTTGGGTAAAAGCCATTTTAACTGGAGTGAGATGATATCTCATTGTAGTTTTGATTTGCTTTTCTCTGATGATCCGTGATGTTGAGCGCCTTTTCATATAGCTGTTTGCTAATTGTATGTCTCGTTTTGAGAAATGCGTGTTCAGATCTTTTGCCTATTTTAAAATTGGATTATTAGATATTTTCCTATTGAGTTGTTTGAGCTCCTTTTATATTCTGGCTATTAATCCCTTGTCAGATGGAGATACTGCTTGTTGAAATGAAAATGAAGTTGTAATAACCATAGTTCAATATCTCATATTTTTCTGAGTATTCTTTCTCCCAAGATTCATAGTTCTTTAGTTCTTTTTTTCCTTCAACTTCTATTTTAAGTTATGGGGTACACCTGCAGGATGTGCAGGTTTGTTACCTAGGTAAATGTATGCAATGGTGGTTTGCTGCACAGATGAACCCATCACCTTGGTATTAAGCCCAGTATCTATTAGCTATTCTTCCTGATGCTCTCCCTCCTGCAACCCCCGATAGTTCTTACCTCAAAATGCTAAATTTAATAATTCTTCATAAGTGAAAATTCTAACCTCCTCACCAGTAAAATCTAATGATAGTCACAAAACTGGGACTCCATCAGTCAGGAAAATGTCTAGGAGTTCATCAAGGAAAGATTCTTCAGAGTGTTCAGAATATTGAATTTGGGTTCCAGGATATCCTGATCCACTAAATCTATCATGACCCACTAATTGTGTCACATCATATCTACATTTTTTCCCTTTGTATATATTTATTGTTTCTTTAAAATTTTTTTTGTAGAGATGGGGTCTTGCTATGTTGTCCAGTCTGGTTTCAAACTCCTGGACTCAAGTGATTGATTCTTCCACCTTGGCCTTTCGAAGTGCTGACATTACAGGTGTGAGCCACTGGACCCAGCTGCCTTTATATCTATTATTTCAGTTCCCAGTATCACTGACCTTATGTAGGTGTTCATTATCTCTAGCCTAGTCTATTGCAATGGCCTTTAACTATTTTCTCTTACTTTAGTCTCTTCCTGTTTCATATCTGTTCAAAAACATGTAATGTTTTCCCTCTGCCTTCAGAGTAAAGCCCAAGATAACAACCTCAACCTTTACTGCCATTTATTAAGCATTTATTGTGAGTTAAGCACTAAGAGCTTTCAGTATTTATCTTATGTAACCAAACAACAGTCAGTCCTGTAAAATAGGCATTAATTATCTCCATTTTCCAGAAGAGGAGGATACAGGCTCAGAAAGATTATGTAATTTACCTACCTAATAAGTGGTGGAGGCATTGAGTCATAGTATTCAAGTTCTTCCACAATCAGGCCACAACTGATTTTTCTAGTCTTGTTTCTATCCAGTGTTTTTTCCCTCTTTGCTTATTCCAGTTGCAGTAGACAATTGCCTATTTCCTAAAATTCCATATACTTTCCATCTTTATGCCCTTTGATCATTCTGTTTGTGTCTCTCTCTGTCATGTTTCCTTCTTGAAATGCCATTTCCCTGACTGTTGAAATTCCATTTACCCTTGGAGGTCATCACTCTTTTTTTTTTTTTTATGAGATGAAGTCTTGCTGTGTTGCCCAGGCTGGTCTCAAACTCCTGGCCTCAAGCGATCTTCTCACCTCAGTTTCCCAAATGCTAGGATTACAAGTATGAGTCACTGTGCTCATCTGAGGCCATCAATCTTTAAGGATCTTCTGAAATACTGCCTGTGCTATGAAGCTTTTCTTTTTTCTTCTTCTTCTTTTATTTTTTTATTTTTTTTTTATTTTTGAAACAGGGTCTTGCTCTGTCACCCATGCTGGAGTGCAATGGCATGATCTCGGCTCACTGCAACCTCTACCTCCTGGGTTCAAGCAATTCTCCTGCTTCAGCCTCTTGAGTAGCTGGGATTATAGGCGCACACCACCACGCCCAACTAATATGAAGCTTTTCTTGTTCTTTCTCCTATATTGTTTTTCTCTTCTGGTAATTTGGCCTTCCATTTTCTGCAACAATAATTTCATTTCTTCTCCATTGTCCTTAAGCCAGCAGTTCCATTTGTACCATTTCCTGCCTCTTCTAGACACGTTTAATTTATAGCTTTGCCACTTATTTTATTAAGAAAATAGAGACGGCCGGGCGCGGTGGCTCAAGCCTGTAATCCCAGCACTTTGGGAGGCCGAGACGGGCGGATCACGAGGTCAGGAGATTGAGACTATCCTGGCTAACACGGTGAAACCCCGTCTCTACTAAAAATACAAAAAATTAGCCGGGCAATGTAGCCGGCGCCTGTGGTCCCAGCTACTCGGGAGGCTGAGGCAGGAGAATGGCGTGAACCCGGGAGGCGGAGGTTGCAGTGAGCTGAGATCCGGCCACTGCACTCCAGCCTGGGCGACAGAGCAAGACTCCGTCCAAAAAAAAAAAAAAAAAAAAAAAAAAAGAAAATAGAGACTATCTGGCTAGTACTTCTTTCTAACACCTCATTTCAAACTTAATTTTATCTGTATTCACCTCATTTTTCCTTCATGCGTGTGTGTGTGTGTGTGTGTATGTGTTTTGTAACCCACAACAATGCTGACAACATTTTTACTTCTCTCCTGAGAAGTGTTCCAAGTGCTTGGAACAGAGGATGACCAAAGGAGGGAGGGTCCTGAGAAGTATTCCAAGCACTCTGATTTATTCCATCTTATAGAAGACCTGTTTTTGGTAACCACATTCCCTTTGGACTATTGTCTTATCTCTCTGCCCCATTTTATGGCCAAGATTTTCAGAAGTGCTATCTCTACTTCCTCATCTCCCATTCATTCTTAAAGCTATTCTATTCTGTCCTCTGCCCAACTATGCTATTGAAACTGCTCTTATAAAAACCACTAATGACTAGTGTATTGCTAAATCAGTGTATGCTTTTCAGTTCTCATCCTTATAGGTCTCTCAACAGTTCCATACAAGTGACAACTTTTTTCTTGAAACACATGCCTTCTTTTCTGCTAAAGACTACACTTTCATGACTTTCCTGTGTTACCTCCTTTCTACTCTTACCAATCTCCAGTCTCTCTTTGTTTTTTTTTTTTTTTTTTTTTTGAGACAGAGTCTCACTCTGTCATCCAAGCTGGAGTGCTGTGGCCGGATCTCAGCTCACTGCAAGCTCCGCCTCCCGGGTTCACGCCATTCTCCTGCCTCAGCCTCCCGAGTAGCTGGGACTACAGGCGCCGCCACCTCGCCCGGCTAGTTTTTTGTAGTTTTTAGTAGAGACGGGGTTTCACCGGGTTAGCCAGGATGGTCTCGATCTCCTGACCTCGTGATCCGCCTGTCTCGGCCTCCCAAAGTGCTGGGATTACAGGCTTGAGCCACTGCGCCCGGCCTGATCTCCAGTCTCTCTTGCAAGCCCTTCTGCTTTCATGCAACCTCTGAGTGTTGAATACTTTCATTGTTTGGTTCTGGTCCTTCTTTTTACTTGATATACATTTATTTCCTTCCTTCCTTCCTTCCTTCCTTCCTTCCTTCCTTCCTTCCTTC